>NC_135856.1:38163177-38200677 GCF_031162955.1 Sander vitreus
GTGTCCAAAGTTTGAAATCAGTTCTACACCAAACGGAACAACTACCAAAATCAAAAGACAAGAAAATACGTAGTGGTGACCACAGTCTGATCTAAAGAGACGACTTGTTGACCATCACTTCGGAAACAGCTGATCTGTTGCGCACCATTTTCTCTCTCTCTCTCTCTCTTCACGGAGAAACAGCTGATCAACGATCTACTAGCATAAGTGTAACAGAGCTGTGTAATATTGTAATCAAATATATAAATGAAAATAGGTTGAGTATAACTAATATTTACATATACATATATTTACATATAGGCCTATATACAGATGCGTCACGTCAGAGCAGCCAAAGCGCCAAAAGCTTCCCCGTACTTTTTGACAAGCGTCCCTTGACCGGGCGGCCAGAGCTTCTGTTGCAGCTCAAGTCGGCGGGGCGTGTGTACGTACAGTTGAGTCGACGAAACATTCTTTAATCGATTATTCATTTTTTATTCTTTTTCATGCTGAATGATTTCTTATGAAACTTATGAGCATATCTCTGTTAAACCCAGGATTTAAAGTGGTGTTTTTGGATGCTCAGTTGGTCCACCACTTTGGTCCAGACTGAAATATCTCAACAAGTCTAAGATGGATTGCCATTCAATTTGTTCCGATTTGTCCAATACTTTGGTTTATGACCAAATGCCAGCAAAACAATTCCCCATCAACCTCAGATGTACTTCGTGTTTTGTGGTAATGAGCAAATGTTAGTATGCTAACATCTTAATATTAATGTTAACATGGTAAATTATATTCCTGCTAAACTTAATTATATATTAATTATAATTATCAGCAGGCGACCCAAATGGTGCGTCGTGAACATTCGGAATTCGTATCTCTTGGGTATCATTCACGGAGCATTCCTGTTTGCCTTCAAGTAACACGATGGACAAAGCAAATTCACACAACTGTTTGAGATTAAATCAATTTCTAATGTAATGTGGTGTAAAAGTTTTCTTCGTGACCAACATTTAGTGGATTTCCAAAATACTAGTTGTAGCGCAAACACTAGAGATGAAAATATGCTTATTTATACACTTTATTTGAATTCTTTACATTTTCTCATCACTTTCTACACGTATTACTTGTCTGAGCTCTTTCTTGTTGCGAGAAGCTCTTCTCTAAAGTAAACCCCAGTTTCTTTTCTTACAGCAAACAACACATTTTGGATGCAGATGATTTTTTTTTAGATGTAGAAAATGCAGGTGCTTTAACTGCTATCTTCATCTTTTTTTTAAAAAGGGGGAAAAAATGGGAAAATCTGAATCTTAACTACTCTAGATATTTATTATAGATGATACGTTTACATAATCCAACACTCTTGAGCCACTGGTGTGGCCATATGGGCCTTTTCCATCTGTTGGAGGTGATGTAACATCTCTATAAGTGGATTTAGTCACATTTATAAATGCATTTATAAAAGGCCTTTATTTGCCAGTTCTCCATCTGTTGTGCTTTTATTTTCTTAAATCTGTGTCCAAGTTTCTCTCAGCCTCTTCTCCCTTCTCTCTCTCTCTCCCTCCACTGCTCACATGCACCTTGTGTATTGGCCACACTCATCCTGTGTAACACTTCAATTACAATGTAAGCTTCCAAATCAGGTTGTGAACATCCCATTGCAACACAAGCGGAGTCTAATCTGTGTGCTTCAGACCTGTTACTTAACACATCCTGCTAAGAGGAGAGAATAAAAAAACAAACAGAAAAGAAACATGGGAAGAAACAAGCAAAGCCACTGTGTGGGCTAAGCGATCCTTTGGGTACGTGCCTGGGAGTGATCAGGCAGGCGGACGCTGTTACGCTCCAACGAGCAGCGTTTACTTCCCATCAGGCTGCATATGCCCATAAACAAACTAGGTTCCCAGTCCCGCTCTTTTTCTAGAAGCAAAAATCCCATGTAAAACGCACACAAATAAGTCATTATTTCCTTTAGTTTAAAGGTATATGCTGTAAAACTCTGTCTGTAGAGTAGTCAGAGTATTCCTGCAGGCTCCTGACAAAAAAACTTTGTGGGTAATATGTCGAGGCAATCTCAGCCAAGCCTGTGAGGCCTCAGGTATGCACACTTTATTTCAGTAAGTGACCTTAGGTGCTCCTGACAGTGGCATTCCTATTGCTCACATCTTTCTGTTTCTCCCTCTTAAATTCTTTTTCAATCATCCAATGACATTATTTTCACCTGTGATTTTCATAACCCACTCAATGTGTGGCCCCTTCAATTTACAGTAACGTGGGGAGAATTTGTTTCATGTTGTACACATAAATGAACTCACAGTGTGGATTGTAGAGGACCTAATGCACGAGACTGGTGGTTTATGGATGGTTTGTTTCCATTTTAGATTCAATTCAATTTTATTTATAGTATCACATCATAACGAGAGTTATCTCAGGACACTTTACAGATAGAGTAGGTCTAGACCACGCTCTATAATTTACAAAGACCCAACAATTCTAGTAATTCCCCCAAGAGCAAGCATTTAGTGTGACAGTGGTGAGGAAAACTCCCTTTTAGGGAAAAACCTGGGACAGACCCAGAGTCTTGGTAGACGGTGTCTGACGGTGCCGTTTGGGGGTGTGATGAACAGTGGCAATAATAGTCACAATAAAAATATTGGAACAGTGACTAGAAATAATAGTAGTTGTAGTAGTTCATGGCGTAGCAGGGCACTGCAAGGCGTTACAGGGTGTAGCAGGGCACTGCAGGGCATTGCAGGATGTAGCAGGGCACTGCAGGGCGTAGCAGGGCATAGCAAAGCGTAGCAGGCCCCTGCAGGGCATGGCAGGATGTAGCAGGGCACTGCAGAGCGTAGCAGGGTGTAGCAGGGCACTGCAGGGCATAGCGAGATGTATGTGTTGCCCATAGTACAAATAGTGATTATAGCATACACTTGGCGTTGGACCCGATTGTACACACAAAAAGTGATGGAAAACAATTGTATGAAGAAGTCATGCTTATCAGGTTGTTGATTTTGAAAAGTTACAAAACTTATCGGGCACACCCTTCCAATTCCAACTTCTGAAAGATGTGGGGGCAGGGGTTGTCAGATACTGTTCGATGAGCTGACATTCAAGTACTTTGTTTAAAGCATAGTCAACACCTTTAGACAGGCTCAGTGAGCACGCCAAACCTTATGGTAGTACTACCTCTGGCTTTTACACTTAGTTGTTGTAATTGAAGTTCAATCATTTTCAAACTTTGACCAAATGTTTTGGTGACCTTTCAATGCACATCTAATGAAACGACAGTTGCCATTGATGTAGCCTGTAAGCTAGTTGCTTCTTCTCTGAGTTTCAGAGTTCTCAAAAGTGTACACCATGTTAAAGTCATACCGCCAACTTGGCAAGATGACTATAGCATGGCAGAATGCTAGCAGTCAGATGGAGATACCAAGTCTGTGAATGGGCAGATAACAAATAATGGTACTTTCCTGCTACCTAGTGCACGCCGCAAAACGTATGCTACAAGAGCCAGACTGGCTGTTTCCCCCTGCTTCATTCTTGTTGCACGATCCAAATTGTCTTCAAAACTTGCCATTTTCAGCGTGTTACTTGCTAGCTCGAAGTTTGTTGTTCCCGTAGCGAAAGGATTTTGAGAACGACAGCACACAGAGAGCAATATGTGAGGGGCAAAGCTTTATCCTGGAAATGTATGCCTCCTGGCTCCATACTTAATGCACAAACATGAGAGTGCATTGATCTTTTCATATAACTCTTGGCAAGACACCAAAGAATCATATTTCTCAAAATGTCAAACTATATCTTTAACAGTCAGTCATTGACAGTAGATTCAAAATGGAATAAGCTATCAGATTCAAAGCATTGACTTTTATACTGCATATGACTGTGTATGTATGTACGTTATACTGCAGTGCGCCTATCTCTTCACACCAACAATATCAGTGCGCTGCATTTTCTGCTACAGCTGGTGACATCACTGCAGCTGCCCCAATGCCCTGTGATGTGATTGACACTTTGATGTGAATGATGGTGATCACAGTGATGGGTTTGTGGGAGAGAGGAGCTCTGCACACTATTAGGAGAGTACTGAAGCGCAGCTTGAGGCTTAGCTGCAAGGTGGAGCACACTCACAGATCAGATTTCATCTGGACATTTGTGACAGTTATGGGATCAAACATAATTTATACACTACCACTGAGAGTATTAAGTATGAGCAAGGAGTTACATTTACTTTAGAATATCTGAAAATGTCAAGTTTGCTGGATGGAGTTTACAGAGAACTAGCTGAAACCCTCTGACTGCAGAATTTCAGTCGGAGGCACAAGGATTCAACTGCTGGTCATGGTGTTTATATTATCTGCTTCCTTTCAAACCTCTTACCCCTCGTAGCAATTCAGATTGACAAGGATGATTCTCGGAGCTATTGCAAGGCAGTCAGTGGTCTTCTTTCAGGAGGCAGAGAGTCACATCTCACCCGCTGATCAGGTTCAGAATTGCATGGTACATTTCTGTGACACAAATTGAATCCCTGGCAATCTGTAAACGGCAGGAATGTGTCTGAAAGTCAAGATGAAATAGGTGGTTTTCAAGAGCAGATCACATTGACTAAGAGAAACAGATGAGATGGCCGGTCAAGTTAATTGACCAAGTCTAATAAAGCATGAAGACACAGCGTGGTAGAAATAGCCCTGAAAGACCCGGAATAATACAAAGAAGAACAGGAGATGGATGAATCTCTGCTTTTCAACAGCGTTTTTGTTGAGCAGCTGTTTTTTCCTGCTCCGTTTGTGTCAAAATAAGACTCAAGAAGAGACCTTGTGTTGCCCACCCATGCACTTGAAATCAACATTTGTATACTGAATAGTTACTGTTCAAAAGTAAAAGCAACTGAGCCTTTTTCCTATTTCTCTGCCTTCACAACAGCCCACACACTACCTGGCTCTGCATGCGCAAATGACCCAACATAGCAATGTACAAATCTTTTAATGAGTCCGTATCACATTACTATTCATTATGATCAATGCATTTCTCCGCCGCCTTTGTACAAATGCTGCTGCTTGAAAAAGTACAATTCAAACAATGCTATTTAGTAGGGATCAGATCACAGATCACAAAACTCACGGTTTGGATCGGATCACGGTTTTGAGTCACGGATCTGATCAATTTTCGGATCAGCACAAAAAGGGGGAATTTAAATGATTTATTAAAAATGTAATAACATTTACATTCAACAATAATTATAATAATAATAATAATTACTTTTTCACCAGTAAATTGAGGTTAAAGGACAAAAACAGATGAGAAAATGGTATTTTACAATAACTTTGAATGCACCACGAGGTTGACAACAGCAGTGACCATAGTGCTAGTTTAGTAGTTAGTATCTATTAGCTCTTAGCTTTAGCGGCAGACTGTTGGACGTCCCGCTGTTGGAATCCTCTACAGTGAAATACAGACACACTTTACACCGTTTTAACCCTGTTTAATCCAGCTACTAGCTAACGGTAGGCTAACATTCCCAATGCCAAGTGTAACGTTAGTGTTTACTATCATGACATGCAGCGATGCTTCTGTTGCCTCTAACGTCTGTTTCGCTCCGTCTGTGTTGTTTTTCCGACAATGGCAGCAGCAGACTAGCCTACATCTCTGTGTTGGAATCCTACACAGTAAAATACAGTCACACTGTTTAACGTTAGCTGTCAGCATTTTACCCTGTTTAATCCAGCTGCTAGCTAACGGTAGGCTAACGTTACCTGCTGCCAAGTGTATGTTAACTAGCGTCACATGCAGCGATGTGTCTGTTGCCTCTAACATCCGTTTCGGGGCATCAGAGCGCAGCGCTGGCATTTCATTAGCACCGAAATGAGGCACCGAAATCCGCGTTACTATTCGGTCCGGTAGATACCGGTTGTTAAGGCACCGGTGCCATATTAGCACCAGGTTTCTTTACCCAACCCTAGTTTCGGAGCATCAGAGAGCAGCGCAGACATTAAGCTAGGTGGCACTGTAATGAGGCACCGAAATCTGCTGTGCTAGTCCGTCCAGTAGATACCGGTACCATATCAGCACAGGATTTTAACATGCGCCGTTAACGTGAACAGAAAATTGCATTGCCTGTATCTTTTCACGGCAAACGCGTGTGTGAGGAAAGCGGTCGCACCACAGCTGAAATGTTGCGTTTCGCACAAACGTAGTGTTTAAACTTTAACCAAATAAAATGTTGACTTCTTTTGAAATAAGATTTTCCAGTTTTGTAAGTTTTGATTTGATTTTATATATATAAAAAAACACAAATATTGAACAGGTGGTTGCCAAAGGGGGCAACCAGAGGCCACGAAACGGTTGCCAATTGACTCAATCTGGTTGTCAAGGGCAACCGGGCATCCGTTACTGTCGAGCCCTGTTTCACACACACTATTATTATGGTTAAACTCTGCAATTGATCCGCGGTTCACATGCATTCCAAACCGTGAGTGTTGATCCGTACAGACCACGGATCAACTATGATCCATTACACCACTACTATTTAGAACTTATGCTGGAATTCATTATTTTCTATTTGTCTCTTATCTTGCTGGGTGGTGCCATTCATACAATGATTATTTTCTTTGTAAGCTGCCAAGGATCTTAAGGACTCGTGTAGGGCATCCATTGTTGAAGCGTGAGTGTCTATGTGTATATGTGTGTGTATGTGTGTGTGTGTGTGACACACACACACACACACACACATACACACACGTATACATATAGACACTCACATGTGTGTGTGTGTGTGTGTGTGTGTGTGTGTGTATGTATGCTGTAGCCCCAGCTGCAGAACCCCTGATTAAATTACTACTGTAACTTCAGCAGAATATAAAGCCTTGTGTTGTGGATATTAATTTTGATATAAATTAACATCATTAAAAAAGTTGCAAATAATTGTCTGCTACAAAGTCTTTGAGGGTCCCTATAATTAAGATCTATGAAACATGACTGTATATTTATCAAACATGTGGCATTTAAAATGCGTATTTCAGAGTGTGTATAATAGAGTTAACACCTCTGTTCAGTGCATAATGCCATATTAGAGCTGCAAATCAACACAATGAATTTTAATTGGTAATGCAAAAGTCCGAGTGCACAGTAGAATCCAAAATAGACACTTAAAGCTGATACTGTAATTAGGATGTTTGTTGATGGAAAGATGATACACAGACAGTTGATCAGTCTTATAGCTGGAATAGATATCCCCTGCAGATTTCAGATATCATATTCAGATATGTCAGAATGCACTTGACTGCTAGTGTTTGTTTGTGCTTGGTTTACCATCTTGCTGGAAGTAAAATGAGTTCTGTAAGTTAATACTGTTGGATGGTATGGAAAAGGATAATTAACTCTATAAACCCTAGGCTGTTGGTTTTCACTCCCTTTATATACAAGTGTATGTCTTCGACAGCAATGCCATAGATTGTCATTTTCACGATGAGATGGGCTACTTAGAAATGCCACCATCAGCATGTCATTTGTACTATATGTTCTACAATTCTGCCTGTATGTCCACTGGATTTCACCACCCATCAAATATCTGTATATGAATGGATAGGGAAGAGAATTATTGTTTGAGAGATATAACAACCATGCTGATGGGCAATTGAAATGTCAAAAAATGCTTAGATAGTGTAAAACAAAACTATTATGATGGATTTATGTCACTCCTATTTTCTCTTACTCCTAATGTTCTGTAACTTTTAGCCCTACAGTTCCCATCATGCTTTGGGTGATGTATACAGCAAGTTTAATGTTGCCATGGTGTCCCAAATCCATACTACACACTACAGTAATTCTAAGCAGAGTTTATGGAGTGTGTTCAAACAGGAGAAGTGGTAAAATAAAGGATACTCAAAGCAGAGAGCAAATTAAATACGGTCGATTTTTGAGTGTGCCGTTGATACACATTTTTCTCCCTGATGCAATGCACAGAAGAAAGGAGGAGCAGTTCAAAGCTGAAAAGCTGAAAAACTAATTAAATTGTGCGTGGCAGTGAAAACAGCTCCAAAAGAATCTTGGAAAACAAAAGGTAGGTATGAAATCTTAGGAGAAACTCGAGATGAGGTAGTGAAGTTGCAACCCGTTCTCACTCCCAAGTTGTCATATGGTCAGTGTCTCTCAGCGTCAGATACCGATGCACAAGGCACCCTTCAGCGTCTGTATGGAACGCACCGGGCAGAGCAGCAGCTCGAACACGACGCTATAAGATGACGTAGCATGAAAAGAAACAGTTGCTAATAGTATGAAAGACTGAAATCTGCATAAGGAGATTTCAGTCTTTCAGATGGGTCAAACAACACAGGACTTTCACCCAGGAGACCGGGGTCCGTGTCCCATTCTTGTCACTGAAACGTACATTTTGTAAATCCACCCATCTTTTCCTAACCCTAACTGTCCCCTTCTTGTCTCGTGTGACACTTAAACATACGTTTTCTAACCCCACCCACGATCTTTCTCTAACCCTAACTACCCTCCACGTTGAAAAATGATGCCAAGGTGTCCCGACCCAGAGCGTCCAAAAGTGATGCCAAGGGGTCCTGACCAAGCGTCAGTATTTGACTTGTTGGGAGTGAGAATGTGTTGGAAGTTGATACAGTATTCAGTCCCTCCAGGATTTCGCGGCCTTTTTTTGAGATTGTTGCGGCCCAAAATGCCTGATTTCGCGGGAGCTTTTGTAAAAAATTGCGATAAAAGTTGCAATGTCTTTTGTATGTTTGTTGCAATGAAGTTGCGAGAGACAGTGAAAGTTGCAAAGTTTTTTTTATAGTTCTTTAAAAATAAAAAGGAAACTTGTTTCGGGGAGAATATAATTACTCTGGGCTGAGTTTTGCTAGTAACCAAAAAGGCTCAGGATGCTGCAAATGTTGGTATAATATGAAAATGGCTGGTGGATTTAAGACAAAAAATAATAATTTATTGAATGAATCAAATTTGAACATATGTGTCAGTGGCTTGTTGATCTTCACATTGTTAGTTAATTTCCTCTCCTGGCCTGGGACACATTCATACGGTTTGATAAAGGACTTATTGGACTTTAACTTATCATTGCACTTACAATAATGAGTGTAGCTGTCCTCAGTTTAGGTCATCGTGTCGTCTCATCTCCTTTTTTTTCCTGCATCCACCGTGTGTGTTGTTTGTGTGTGTGTGTGTATGTTTGTGTGTGTGGGGGAACGGAGCTGCAGCCCCCCCGCTGCAGAGAGCCGACAGGATTGAAACGGCAGCAACTTTAGAGTGAAAAATCGTTAGAGCGTACATTGATGTTAAAATGTTTACAGGTTGGCAGGACGGTCTGAAATGTTTGCTAATCTTAATAATCGTGCCTTTCTGTTGTGCGTTTTAATATTCGCGGATGGACTTATGATTTAACCAACAACAGATCTTTTTTTATTATTATTTCATTTTAATTCTCTGATTCCAGCTTGTTAAATGCAAATATATTCTCTGGTTTCCTGGCTCCTCTGTGACAGTAACTGACTGACTATAATCTTTGAGTTGTGGACAAAACAAGACATTTGAGGACGTCGTGTTGGGCTTTGGAAAACACTGATCCACATTTGTCAGCATTTTCTGACATTTTATAGACCAAACGACTAATCGATGAATTGAATTGAATTGAGTAATCAACAATGAAAAGAATCGTTAGTTGCAGCTCTAGAAACATTTGCTTTATTTGTTTTTATAAGGGAACAGCTGAAAATGTCTTGAGAGTTTTTCATCCAGAAAGGGTGTTTTGAAAGCCAGAGGTGTCGAGCAATATGTGTTGCTCTGCATCCCCATTAAACCTCCCTAATGTTATTTTGTGGTATGTGATGGTTAAAAATGATGCTGCAACTTCAAAGAATAATCCTTCTAGAGCTTTACTATCGTCTTAAGATGGTTGTGTAAAGCCCTTTGTGAAGTAGACATCTGTGGAATCAAAATTACATGCCGCAAGAGTTCTTTTTCTTTTTTTATTTTACAAATGAGACAGGCATCTCAACAACAGGTGTGAATTCATACATTATACATATATTGTTCAGTACAAAAGATGTGGGAAAATCAAAATGCCCTACATTCCTGCTGACTTTTGGCACCGGCTCTGCACGAACAGTCTTTAGCTTTTGTCTGCCATTGGCAATACCCTGCAAGAGGTGTCCATGTGTTGTATGAACCAAGAATACTTGCCTTGAAAAAGAAATCACTTCCTGCTTTTTGGTAGGTCCCATCTGTGTTTAGAGTCGTCCTTGAAAAGACACACTGAGGACAGATGAAGACATCTGGAGATACAGTACTTGCCACATCTGCTAATGTCTAAACGCATTTCCCTCAACCCTGTCATTACCATGTGAATTACCATGTATCCCTCGGATGATGCTTTGATCGGCCCAGCTCCCTGTGTCACAGCCATCCAGCCATCAGAGCCCATTAGACAGCAGCAACGTAAAGCTGTCTTCACGATCATATTTACAAAAATATCCATCTTCTATTAATGGCATGTGCATAATGTGAATTCTCAGAAAAAAATAATCTGGTTTTCTTCTTCAGAAGAAGAGGACAGCACTGTTGTTGCCAACTTGGCCTTTGTTTGTGCCGTCTCCTCAAATGAATTTAAATACAAAGGTTGATAATTGATCAGTTTTATTTGTATAAAGGTCACTATTTAATGATTTTAGCTAATGATAAAAATTGACAGATGAAATTCTGTCTACTTTTATTTTGGGACGGTTCCAGGAGGATGGTTAAAAAAGTTAGTTAAGCATCCGTCGGAAAGGAAGGTTTGTATGCCTGTTGAGCTGCTGGAAGGGTTTTAATGGGAAACATCTTTGCAGGAAGTCCGATGACCGATTAAAAGGACGGCAAAGTAAAACTGGCTACAATTGATCAGAGACGGAAAACCGTATTTCTGTTACAGAAGAGAGAGTCAGAGCAGTGTTTGCCATGACTTTGTTGTTGTACTGATGGAATTAGTGCTTTGAAAATGCACATTATGCTGAATTTAGTAAGACAGCAAGTACATATGGAGGAGTTGTGAGTAAGCATTAATGGCATATAACATCTTGTTGATAGGTGGACAAGATCCTTACGAGCTGGCTCCGTTGTCTTGGACTGAAGACCTGTCAATTCGTCCTTCAATTTGTTATCCAGACATCATGAACTATCTTGTGTTTTTCGTGAAATTACATTATGTAGATTCTAAATTAGACCATTGCCTTGATAATCACAATTAATCTTATTTATTTCACATCATCATCAAGCCACAACCAAAATTGACATGTTAAAAAAAGTGGAGTGCAGGTGGCAGGATGATAGATTAGATAAGTGTATGACTACATTTGGTGTTAGCTTATTAGTATTTCAGGTCTCTAATGAATTCATCCATTCAGCAGTAAGCATGTCCAGAGGGCAGCAAGGACCTTCTAAAGCGTAACTATTTCATACCAGGGATCCTTCCCAGGGCTGAGATGGACTGAAAGATATCAACCCACTCCACGATTTAAAAAAAATAAAGACTTGTGGCCGTCAAGCCTCATTGAGCTGCTTTAATACTTCTTTCTGCTGCCAAGGTAATGCACGGAAAGTCAAAAGAAATCTCGAGTTCAACCGTGTGAGATAAGGTGATTCTCCATTGGATTATCATTGTGTGAGTAGTGGTAGACACTTCACATCATTGACTCACCACTTGCCCGAGCGGTGCGGTGTGGAGGTGTGTGATAGTGGGAGGCAGATAAGAGAAGTGAATTCAGGACAATACCTCTACTATTCTAAAAATTGACAGGAGTTGCTTTGATATTTAAGTAATAAACATAAATCACGGATCTTCTCATTTTGAACAGACAATTACTTTAGTTTTTTAAGACAAGCTTGTAGATCTACTAAATTGCACAGCATCAGTGGTGTTTTTAAGGAGTAACTATGTTTACATGCACATAATATTCCGGTGTTTGCCCTTATTTCGAAAAAGACAAAATTCCAACTAAGCTCTTTACATGGCTAATGAAAGTGAATATTCCACTAATATTCCAGTTTACATGCAGCCAGGAAAATAGGATTTTTTATCTAAGTTTTCCACCGGTGGAGGACTTGTTGGAGCGTGTGAACACAGCATGCCTCATTCATTCTTTAAACCAGCTTCTTGAAAACGTCGGCATTGTATTTACTGTGCATATCCAAAAACCTGTTGATATCCAAGTCTTTCATTATGTTTAAAAGTAGATGTGTTTCTCCTATTTTTCTTTTGGGCATGCATCTCTACCGCAGCCCTGAAAACTGTTGGCTGGTTGGTTTGTGTACAACAACTAAGGCAGAAAACAGGCAAGAGGCTGTTAACTGTCGCAAACTGCATTAAAAACCCTGACTGAGAGGCAGATTTTGATTGCCATGTATACATGTCAGAAGAATGCTTCTAAAACCAGAATAATACCTTCACATATCCCACGTCTTAATCGGAAAATGCTAAATTCTGAAGAAGGCCTTTACGGAATATCCAAACAGAATATGCTGTTTACATGACCTGTATCAAATTTGGAATATTGTCATATTCGAAATACTAGTGGAATATTTGTCTCTATGTAAACATACTCAGTGAGATTCAGTACTTTGATCAGTGAAAAGATGAGCTGTTAATCCAGAAAAATAAAGTCACGGGGCCACGCTATCTGTGGCCCCATTTTTTCCTTGGTTTTAAAATCCGTCTTGAGTGATCTGATCAGTGGACAGCTCTAAGTACAGGTGTGAATGCATCCAGGACACATTGAGTTCGCAGGTGGTCTTGGCCATGTATGACCACATTGTTTCAGCAGTGTGTATGTGAATGTGTCCTGGGCCACATTACTTAACTGTAAGTGGAACTATGTACTCATTCACTGGCTTTGTCCATGACTGAGGTAGCTCTGTGTATTTTGGCCGTTTTTTAAACATTAGTATTTTGAAGTATTTCTCATGTCACAGAAACCAATGAAAGTGTACTGTGTGTTTGGGATGTTATTACCATACTGTCAGCAATGTATGCATGTGGGCATGCATGTGACATAGGAAGGAGAGCCAAATCTGAATGGCTTTTTGAATCCCATGTTTGCTGATCTCTCCGCACAAAGAAATTGACTGGTTGTGTTATTTCACAGTTTGTGGGTTGCACCGCAGTAATTCACTCATTCTTATTTGAGGATTTACAAGGCTGCTTCATTTCTGAAAAGCCTCCCATTTCCAGTTAGATGTTTTTTTGCAAGTGTGAGTTACATATCAAGCTCCAGCAGAGCTGCCCTATTGAACTTCCTTTGCTCCATTTGGTAACCTTCCAGGCAGAGGATCTCCATGCTGAGTGGGCCCATCCAAAAAGAAGTGGCGTCTTTCCATATTTGGCAAACTGCCAAGGCGTGCCTTGCCAGCTTTACCAGGTGCCTGTGGCCCCTGTGTAGGGGCCTGAGTCAGGTAGCGCTCTTAGGCCAGATGGCCCTTCCATGGTGCTATATCACTCAGCCCTCCCCGTGATATAAGCCCTTCTGGGGACCACTGGTCAGGAACATTAAGAATCCTAAAAAGACAGAAATGTAAGACTTAGGGATGTTAATGATTAACCGTTAACCGACAATAAAACTATTGACTGATTATTGATCAGTTAAACAGTTAAAAACAATATTATAAAAACAAAAATGAAAAGTGATTTAAAAATGCTTTTGCACGATAAAAGAAAAATAGGCTATACAATCTATTTCTTAACTGCTAGCAAACCTGCTGGTGCAAACTTTGCAAACTTCTTTCCTGTTCGTGGCTCTCTGCTGGACGGCGCTCACAGCGGAGAGCTACTGTATGTGACGCACTCCACTGTATCGATGAGGGCTGGCGGGTTAAATCATCCGTCCTGCCGGGCAGACACACAGCGCAGAACTTCGCAGGTGGGTGAGTGGAGATAGGCTCAGACATACAGTACAAGCCGCGGACCTCTGAGGACTTGTGTCGGTTGCGCAAGCGGTTCCAGGAAAGTGGCTGCACCAAAATACACAGAACATTGTGGCTGCGAGATCGGTACAAGTCCGCAGCTGTCCACGGAACGCGGAAAGTATGTCGAACCTCCCGGACAGGTGAGGTGGGACTCAGTTGCCTGCTTGCCGGCTAATGGTTAATGATCAGTTAACGAGAGTCAGCTATCGGTCAGAAAAAAACCTCTTATTTTTTTTAGCATCCCTAGTAAGACTACAAACAGCACTGAGATTAAAAAGGAAACATGATTAGGGCGCCTGGGTAGCTCACCTGGTAGAGCGCGCGCCCATATATAGAGGTTCACTACTCGACTCCGACCTGCGGCCCTTTGCTGCCTGTCGTTCCCCCTCTCTCTCCTCTTTCATGTCTTCAGCTGGGCCTAAAATGCCCAAAAAAATAAAAAAGGAATCATGATTAAATACGTACTGCAGCTGTAGCATTTGCAATGGTACTGTAAAAATTGCCACTATACATCTTATATATTGCCTAGTGGAAATGTTTAGGCTTCAACCATCATGGATGTTCTCTGAACGTGGATCCTTCTTACAGCATATTACAGTTGGCCCAAGTTCAAAATGAAATGACATCAATTCTTCACACTTTACGGCCAATCAGGACAGATTTAAATTCAAAGTCCACCTATTGGCCATGTAGCCCTTTTTCAACACTTCTACCTGCTGTTGATTGCTGTAGCTGAAGAAAGGAACCAATCAATGGTCAAATGACATGAGCATGCTGAGGGAAGTTGGGGCTCAAAGTGATCCGGCCACTCTCTCCAAAACTCTTTGATTTAGCGAGCCGGTTTGCAATCTACAACCATGTGTAATGTCAACTTGTGACGAAACTGTACTTTGCATAGTGTAGTTTACTCGCTCTAAACCAGTTGATGGAAATGCTTCTAATTCACATTTTCTTTTTTGTGGTGTTGTAGTTCTGTCTGTCGCTAGTCCAAATATAATTCGCTGTATTATGACTACAAATGAGACCAACATGTCAGTCTAGACACCAGTGCTATAATGCCAAATAGGAAATCGGATAATTGTTTCAGACAATGTCCCTAGACTCTGACATCTGACTCTTTTTTTTTTTATGTTGTGATATAGGTCTTAAATTTCATTCATAATGGTCTTAAAAAGTCTTACTACTTGACTGTAGAAACCCTGCATCGGATCAACAGTACGACATTATTTGGGTGTAATAAAAGTCATCCCTTTAAAAAGAAGCTACCCACAACATGGCACCTCTCACATTTCTCAGTGTTTGCTTTGTGTGGGGGTACTTTCTTACATCTCCCTCTCTCCCTCCTTCCACTCTTTGTTTTCCATCTCACTCTCTGCTGTCAGATGTTGACTGAATCAGGTTAGAGATGGGTGGTGCAGAAACAGAAGCATCGCTGATGAAAATGACAATGCATCTGGCCTGTTTGGATATTGAGATGCACAAACTTTCCTCCTTCCCCAGGAAAACATGAGCGTATGCAACCTGTAGAAAAAAGAGAGACAGACCTGCAAATGTCTGGTGCAGGTGTGCAGGAGTAATTGAAAAGGAAAACATATTTAAACATGGATTAAAAAGTGTACAAGCAATGACTATTTAAATACTCTTGTAAATCAGAGACTTTCATAATCCACATAATCCAAGGATGTTGTAATACAAATGTTTTCCTGATTTACAGGCAGCACAGAGACAAAAAAGTAATAACGTGCTATGCAGATAGTGGTGCAGTAACAGAACGCTCGATGGGTTTTATTTGATGTGACTGTGACATTTACTGATTTGTTATTCAAATAAAGTCTGACACAATGAGCACAGAAAGTCTTGACATTAAGGCTGTCTGCCTGTTGTCTGTAGTTTCACCCACGGAACATTCCTTTACCTGTTTTCAACATCGCTTGGATCAGACTTTTATCACCTCCCAAAATAACATGATCATTATGTGCAGTGCATGATGTGAATAGCAAAAGAGTGCATATTCAAGTTAAATATTGGCGGGAAAATTTAAGACCCATGGTCAAACAGTCCAATCATGTCTCAAAAATGATATTCTCATACAACTACAACTGCATTCCCAATTATGTTTGGAAGTTAACATATTCGGTAACACTTTACCTGAAGGTATCTGCATAAGAGTGACATGACACTGTCATAAACACATGACACAGTCATGACACATGAACCCTAACCCTACCCATAACTTGTCATGGCAAAAACCAAATGACACTTACTAAAAGAAGCGTCATGTCATAAACGTTTATGACTCGTTTATAATGTTTATGACGTTCATGACAGTGTCATGTCACTCTTATGTAGATACCTTCAAGTAAAGTGTAACCACATATTCTCCTGGTCTCACGATTCAGTTCGATTACGATTGTCCTGTCAGCGATTCAAATGGATTCCATATCACGATGCATCACGATGCTTCACCTCCTCAATATTATTATATATTGCTACACATGGTTTTCATCGACAAATTCAAGCAGTCCCCTTTTCATTTGCTCTTGAAAAAGACACTTCCTGAATGTAGTTGAGTCTGAACACAGCAGACAAAAGGCAATAATCGATTATTGTCCGTCACTGCATCGATGCAGAATCGTCCAGGACACATTACGATGCATCGATGCTATGATTCATTTCAACACCCCTAGTAAAACGGTCGCAGTTTAAACACATGCTGACGTTGCTTCTCGGTTAAGTTTAGGAGAAGATCATAATGTGGGAAGTTACGTACAAAAGTTAGAAATAAGTTAAGGTTGACTTTTGGTTTCACACGGGACACATACAGCAGTCTCCACCCCGACCTCCTCCCTATGTGGACTTTGAAAATTGTAATAGTAATTGAGAATGTAGTTTAGTTGTATGGGAACGTCATTTTTAGGAAAGAGGTGAGGGAGGGGTCATGACAGAGAAGCTGACAGACAGATCTATTACACTCTACCTGCTCAGCACCAAGAACGACCAAATGAGCGACTAGCTGGTGAACGTAGTGGAACGTTTACAGCTGAAAATAATTCTCTGTGGAGTTGGTGGAGACCAAAAAGAGCTAAAAGGAGAGTGAATAGTTCTAATTCTGAACATTAAGTGGACAGAAACATGATTCCAAATGAATGCTAATGTTGTTAACGTGTCCGGTCCATATGTAAAAAGGCACTTGTTCAACCCAGTGACTTTATAAGGTGGCCATACAAATCTATGAATGGGACTGGGCAATATATCGATATTATATTGATATTGTGATGTGAGACTAGATATCGTCTTAGATTTTGGAAGTGTAGTCTTTTCTTGGTTTTACAGGCTGCATAACATTAAAGTGATGTCATTTTTTTAACATACAAGACTGTTCTAGCTGTTCTATTACGGTATTTGCCTTCACCACTTAATCATTATATCCATTACTGATGATTATTTATCACAAATCTGATTGTGAAAATATTATGTTAATGCACCAGTTGTCAACCCTACAATATCAACGCATTATCGATATTGATGTATTTTGTTAAGAATATCGTGATATCTGGATTTTCTCCATTTTTCCCTAAATGCAACTTTAATCTTTTTGACTAATCATTTGATGAAGATTTATTGCCAACTAAATGAGCAGGATTGCATTAAAAAATAACAAAAGAAGTAGGGCTGTTAAACGATTACATTTTCTTAATCGCGATTAATTGTTGAATTTCTATAGTTAATCGCATGTTTTATCACGTGATTAAAAATTCTATTATTTTGGATTTCAACAGTTTTTAAGTCCATATTAACAATGGAAAGCCATTCTGACCAGTGGATCTTGATTGAAGATTTGTATTTGTTTATTATATATTTAATCTAGTCACACATTTGAATCTAGAGTCAACATTAGGGTTGGGTATTGTTTGGTTTGGATACCGGTGCTAAAGCGGTACTTTTTAAAACGGTATCGGTGCCTTAACGGTGCCTTAACGGTGCCTGAACCGATACTTTTTAAGAAAGTAAAAAAAAAAGAAGGGTACTAAACAGTTGGTGACATTAAAGAACGGCTTGTTTATTGCTAAGGCCATATAGTCAAAATAAATGTTTAATAATAATGTAATCACTATAACAATAACTTATTTCACTAGTAAATAGCTGTTGAATGACAAAAACAACCACCAGATGGGAAAAGGGCATTTAACAACAACTTTGAATGCACCACGAGGCTGTAGGTTACCAGTTTCATTGAACGCACCGTCTGTGTTGTTTCTCCGACAGCAGCTGCAGATTGTTACATCCCGGTGTTGAATCCTCTACAGTAAAACACAGTCACACTTTACACCGTTTAGCGTTAGCTGTCAGCATTTAACCCTGTTTAATCCAGCTACTAGCTAGTGGTAGGCTAACGTTAGCTGCTGTCAAGTATAGTGTTAACTAGCTAGCGGTAGGCTAACGTTAGCTGCTGTCAAGTATAGTGTTAACTAGCTAGCGGTAGGCTAACGTTAGCTGCTGTCGAGTATAGTGTTAACTAGCTAGCGGTAGGCTAACGTTAGCTGCTGTTGAGTATAGTGTTAACTAGCTAGCGGTAGGCTAACGTTAGCTGCTGTTGAGTATAGTGTTAACTAGCTAGCGGTAGGCTAACGTTAGCTGCTGTTGAGTATAGTGTTAACTAGCTAGCGGTAGGCTAACGTTAGCTGCTGTTGAGTATAGTGTTAACTAGCGTCACATGCAGCAGTGTTTCTGTTTCCTGTAACGTCTGTTTCAGAGCAGCAGAGAGAAGAGCAGACATATCAGTGGCACCAGAATGAGGCACCGAAATCGGCGTTGCTGTGTTAGGAGGAAGTACGGCAAAATAGTATCCTGTTAAGCACGACGCAAAGCCGAGTGAAGTGAAAATAAATTAATAAATGGCGACATGCGATTAATATGATTAAAAAAATTAACGCATTATGCTCGGCCCTTAATTAACATTAAACATGGTGGCATTTCAGCTCCTGTGGTATTATAAAAGAATGTTCATTGGCGATAGCGATTTTTCACAGTTTCATGTTAAACTAAAAGGATCTTCCTCTTTAACTAAAAGGTCTATCTCTGTAGGGATCCTTTCATAATGTTGTCAGACACTTAGAATATTAATCTGAGTCTGTCAGCAGCAACAACAGAACATTAGGTGGACGGAAACTGCGATGAACATTTGTAGCTGCCACTTACAGCGTTCTCGCTCAATACTAGTTTAAAAGATCTTTGTTCACATTAGTCACTTGGACACCAATGCATGGGAAAATTGTGTCCAGTTTGAAAAAAATAAAAAATAAATTCCCCATTAAAGCTATAGTGTGTAGTTTTTGTCGCCCCCAAGAGGAATTCTGAGTAATGACAACAACACTGTCGGCACGTCCACATGATACAAGCCTTCCGTGATCACGCACCACCCCCCCACCCCTCCTCCACACAGTTGCTAGTAGCCAAGGAGGACACGGAGGATTAAAAAAAACATGATGGACTCTTCAGAAGAGGTCATTATCTTCACTCTAGTTTCTGCGCGGGAAAGTCGCAAGACGCCACAGTCTTCTGAACATAGTCATACTGAGAAATCCAGAGAGAGTTGTGTGGAGCTGATAGTCTTAATCAGCATTGTAGCAACTCATTTGGTAATGGCTTGAATGTAACGGATGTTTATTAATATCAAAAAGTTACGCACTAAAACTTTAAATTCAGTGACTCAGATAGAGGTGAATTTCATCTAGCTTTTACATCTTTTAACATGAACAGATGAAAGTGAGTGATTCATTGAAGACTAAAAAAGTTCCCCATTGTACATGAAGAAAAAATTATAGTACATGAGGGCATTTTTCTGAGGACCTTAAAGATAGTTCCAGCAGCATCTCATAGGGCAGCAGCGTTGACTCACAAAGGTTTCTTCCCTCGGAAAGCAACTGAACAAAGTCTAGACTTGTTTGAAGCTGTCTATTTTCATCTCAGGTATACGTTTTCCCCCCATTATCTTGGGGAGACTTTTTTCTGTTTATACATGTGCTTCGTATGCAAGGGCTTCCGTTTCCATCACTTGGGAATCCAAAATATCGCTGGTTCGAGCACTTTTACTTCATCTCATGGCGTGAAATTTGCAACTTTGCAGCTTTCTTTTTTAAAAAGCGTCTGTTTCAGTGCCACGAGGCACATCCAGGCAGCGGGATGTCTTTGTTTCTTCAGGTTGCTACTTTTTTTTTTCACTGTCCTTTAACTTGACTGCTGGGATTTCTTAAGCTCAACATAGTGATGGGGCAGCAGTGTAAAACAAAGTAATGTGCCTAATGAGATTTCCTGGTGCTTTTTCTTTCGACTGGGGGCTTCAAGAGTCTTGCTTAGTTCAAGTGGCGGTCTTATTACCGTATTCCTCAATCGAAGGACTTCTTCAGATTCACACCTCAAGCAAATTCTAGCCGGTTTGATCCCTCAGCACTGCACTGATGAGTTGATCTGAGGGGCAAAAAATAATACAAAATAAGGGCTTCACGCTCAGATGATGAGAAGTGGAGTCATGCAGTGTCTCTACCTGCACTTTGCAGATTTTAATTGCTGGAGAAACGAGGATCGGGTCAGAATGATGCAGGCATTGTGTCATTAGATGGAATATGGAATTTTCTGTCCTGTCAACCGGAACCCGTGTGGAAAGGAGAATGTGACCAGCTTTAAAGGGTAACTACCTTTTTTTTCAACCTGGATCCTATTTTCCTGTGTTTGTCTAAGTGACTGATAGGAATAACAATCTTTGACATTGGTCCAGTATTAGGCAAGATTGCTACAATGTAAGTTAATAGGACAATTGTCCAGCTTGTATTTACCTTCACTAAAGTGTTCGTTTTGCCACTGACAGACTCAGATTAATATTCTAAGTGTCTGACAACATTATGGAAATGGTTCCTACAGAGATAGACCTTTCAAACCTCTTTGAGACCTTTCTGTTTAACCAGAAACAGCTCTGAAGTCGCTAGCGCTAAACCCACCAGACTCCATTTAAAAAAGCAATACTTTTAGCGTGTATAGAGCCAACATATTTTCACATGTAAATCAGTAAACTATGTGTTTATTTCAACCAAAACGATGATGTGTAGAAAGATAACCCAAAACTAGAGATGTTGAGATAGTATTGGCTCCAATACTGCCTAAAACGCTGGTATTGGTATCGTGAAGTACTGGAGTTTATGCACCGATCCGATACCACGTAATAAAGCCCTAAAGAAAATCTACGTTAAAGTAGTTTATTTATGTTCTTTTTCCGTTATAACTGACTGTCAAACTGGATAATAAAAGAAAGTTCTACGGCGTTCATTGTTTGTGTTTGTTCATGTTTCACAAAGAGTTTAACCTGAGCCAGACTGACAACAAAGATAGAAATAATATCACATCCATACAGGGATAGTAGTATACAGCTGTTAAAACATAATAAAATATATGACACACTGGTATCGGATCAGTACTCGGTATCGGCCGATACGCAAGTTCAGGTATCGGAATCAGTATTGGGAAGCAAAAAATGGTATCGGACCATCTCTACCCTAAACGGCTTTTCATAGTTTTATTTTGTTTCTATTGACTTTGAATGAAGTGTATTATAAGATGCTAAAATTACTGTTTATTTGCAGTTTAGCGAACGCAATTTTGCGGATGTTTTTATGTTTAAAAAAAGGATCTTACTCTTTAACAGAAAGGTCGACCTCCTTAGAAATCCTTTCCATAATGTTGTCAGACACTTAGAATAATAATCTGAGTCTGTCAGCGGCAAAACGAGCACTTTAGTGAAGGTAAATACAAGCTGGACAATTGTCCTTATTAGCTTACATTGTAGCTTGTTTCTCCGCTGCTGACTGCAGAGATCTCTCTTAATACTGGACCAATGTCAAAGATTGTTGATCCATCAGTCACTTAGACACAAAAACATAGGAAAATAGTCCGGGTTGGAAAAACGGTAGTTACCCTTTAATTAGTACACCTTTCAATGACAGGTGGTAGCGTCTTGCTATGTTGATGATATCCAAAAGGTATTTTTTTTAAATTGGCAACTCGTTGCTCACAAGGTTTCATTTGTTCTGTCATAAAGTCTAAATTTTCATTGTACCTTGCAGTTTTTATTTTGGCTTCTGGCTGTTTCACACAGACAAGCAGGTACAGCTTGATACATCTGGGGACAATTTTCTATTTCTGACAGTTTGCTGTTTACATATCCAGACATATAACCCAAACCAACAGAACTTGAGCTTCTGCATGAGTCGTTCTGGTAATAACTCCACAGATAAAACAGATATCTGCAGCATCCATGAGGGCGTTGAACTTGGCTAATAGAATTCACAGGGGAGGAGAGTTGAGGCAGTTTTTTCATTAGCATCAATCATAAAATTGTTAATTCCAGTGATTAATGTTGGCTTCAGTCTCCTGCTATTTCTGCCTGTCTTTATACACATATTTAGCTCGTAAGGATGGCTCCAGCCAAAGCAATGTCACAGCAAGGAGAAATTAATTTTTTGTCATATAAATTAATGTGGCAGAAATTCATGTGAATGCATAATTAGCAGTCTTCATTAACAGTGAGTGGTTTAAGACTCAATGATGAATAGAAATGAAATGTTTGCTAAAAAACAATAGTGTATTGGGATGAGTAAGTCATGGTTGTGAGTTAATTTGGAATTCAAGATGTTACCAGCTGTATTTATTTATTTATTTATTTAATATATTACAGTGTACAAGGGATATCACTGAATACAATAATATTTAAATATGAACAGATAATGCGCTCTTAACAGATGAGAACGACATCCGGATTCACACGACTCAAACACAACTCAGAAAACAGAGATGTCATATACTTTGTACATAATGGACTGAAATTAGAGACCGTCTCTAAAGTGCAAAATGACGGGCTCATATGGAGCTAAATCAGGGCCAAATGTTTTGTTAATTTGAAAAAAATATATATAGTATATATAAAAACTAAAGCTTGAAATTGAAAATGTAAGTTTTGGTCTAAAACTTGAAAAATAAAACCATGTATTCAAACTAAATATAAGTGGACCATTTTTTCTTTCAGTTTGAATAAAATTTAGATTCAATTCTGGAATTATTTTGAATCAATTATTAATTTTCATTTTTCACTTTTATATTTGTTTTCAGTTCCACATTTCATGTTTTCAGATTCAAAACTTATTTTTTTTACAGCTTCAAATTATTTTTTCAGTTTCAGATCAGTTTTTCAGTTTCAGACTTTTGGCCCTGATTTTGCGTAGGGGGCGTGGCTTCAACTCAGAGGGGCGTGGCATTATGAGTGACAGCCTAACAAAGGAAGGCAGAAGACTCTCCTCAGTCATGTTGCCTTCAGGAAATTGTGTTACTGCGAGAATTATGACTGAATGACCTATCCACTATATACATGTGATTTTTACTAAACAAACTGATGCCAGTGACAAAGTTCCATTTAAAAAACTGTTTTGGACAACACGTGGTACCAATTACACTATAAGAGTAATAAACTGTGCCAGATTGTGCAGTTCAGCAGGAACAATGACTTCTCCCACTTCCACGTACGACTTTGAATGTGGCACCACAGTATTCACTCGGCAGTCAGCATGGCGTCCGCTCCGCCAAGGCAACCCTGGCGCCAGCGCACAGGTAAGACGTGAAAGATATTAGTATTTTTGAATAGATACTTTGGGACATTATCCCCGCAGTGGCATTTTTTTTGTCATTAACACATAAAGGGAAAATAGGTGGACAGCTGGACAAAGGAAATGAATCATCTCAGCCACTGTCGAGTTCTGGTCATTCTGACAAACAGAGGTTAACAAAGACGTTAAAGTCAAAAAACTTGAGCTGGACACTGAAATTAGTGTAAAAACACCAGCTAGTGTGAAGCTAACATTAGTTAATGCTAACTTTAGTGCTAGCGATGCTGCGCTATTCAAAGTAAAAGTACTCATGCAGAGAAATCCTCACATTTTAGAAACTGGAAACGATCCAAACCGTTCTGTCAATCAAAGTGTTTAATCAGCTGATCATCTCAGCTGGACTTGTAGGCCTGTATATGGTTGGGTAGTTTACTTTATAATAAAACATTGTATTTTATAAACTATGTGTTTGTCTTAATGTGTAAAGTAACTAGTAACTAAAGCTGTAACAGATGAATGTAGTGGAGTAAAAAGTACAATATTTCTCTCTGAAATGTAGCGGAGTAGAAGTAGAAAGTGGCATGAAAAGAAAAGACTCAAGTAAAGTACAAATACCTCAACATGTGGACTTAAGTACAGTACTTGAGTAAATGTACTTAGTTACATTCCACCACTGCTAAATATAGCAAATGTATCACCTTCAGGTATTGATGGAGACCTGCTGCTGGCAAACCTGAAAAATAAACAGCATGTGTAGGAGTTGCTTCTCGCTACCTATTACCTGCAGCAGATCTCAGCGAGCATCGGGATGCTACAATTATGTTGGTATGATGGACAGCACGGCCTTGGATTATTTGACGACAACATCTCTTGTGAGAAAGTGGAAGTCATGAAATACATGTACAACGGTGGGATGTGAATTATGCATTAAGGCACTCTACCTGAACCCACCGTTACCTAGTCGACGTTGTTTTGCTGTAATTACAGTGCGGCAAACGCAACAAAGTGTCACAACAACACTTGCGGCCTGATATACTGGGCATTCATGTTTTCTAATGGGTTTTATCAGATGAGGACCGAGTGGTTAAAGCAGCCGTTTAGATCAATCGTTAACCCTCTCTGCAGAAACAGAACTCATCCTCACAGAAGCAGAGAAGTGTGATTGGCAGTGCCCTGTTTTGATTCATAATTAGACATTGTGTGTGACAGATGGAGAAATTGGATGAAATGGAGAATGAACAATTTGCAATCTAACTCCATTTAGTCGCAAATTGGACAGACATCTGTTTTCTTTTCCATGTTGCTGTTTTTTTTCCCTGCATGGGGGTGATAATCCAGCTCTTTGCTGTCATTTGGATGGCATGTTGGTAATGATCCTTGCAGCGTGATACTTCTCTCTGATCCCGCCCCTAGAGGACCATAACTCTCGGTATAATGTCGCTGGCATTTTTTATTCCGACCCCCCGTCTGTCAACACCCAGAAGAGAGGACAGGTTGTGTATATCCATCACTCAGTGTAGTCATTACGTCAAACAGGTAGGAGTTCATCACTCTGATCGGCACCATATTGTCTAATTCTTTTTCACACCTCCTAGTTGCATTGGGAAAGATTAATTAATGCTAGGTAGCTAGGTTTGAAAACGTTTCTTTTTTTTTATCTCTCTCATTACAGAATGATGGGCATCTTCATTAGAATTAAGAAAAGTTGAATTATATCAGCATGTGGCACATTTACCAAGTCATGGGCTAATATACTATTTCCCAGGGGGCTTCTGGTTGTAAAACTGAAATATTGTTTTATTAAAGGTCTTGATAAAATTAAAGCCACTGCAGTTATTCACTGCCTTCAAGCTTATGATGAAACAGTGTGATATAGCAGAATATGAGCTCTAGTTGAGGTAAGCTCTGATTCATACAGTTTACACCTCATTATGACAACAGCTCACTCAGAAAGTTTAGAATGGAAGCAGGACGTTTTAATTGGCTTTAGTCAGTGGGGTCTTCAACTTTTTTTTATCCAAGGACCCCTTAACTGAAAGAGACATGGAGCTACTATATTGTATAACATTAAGTTGAATATTAAACTGGACCTACAATAATGTGTAGAGGCGGCCTAAAGCCTGTATACATACCTTTTTCACATGGAATGCAAAGAGGGGGGTGTCTAACTGCATGTCAATTACTGCTCATGCACACGCATTCATTCTATCTTGTGGGGGGAGGGGCTTAGGAGTTGTTGACGTTCAAATGTTTCCTATAGTCCTGGATCTTCCCAATCCTCCCTACAGCACCTTTCACCAGGATTGTGCACAATTCAGAATTGAATTGAGAATGACAATTGACGTTAAAAACAGGATGTAGAATTACAACTCAAATTTGAATTAAAGGAAGCAGAATTGCAATTCAATAAAAATTCAAAGAAATTCATATACATAATTTAAGTGAAGTGTTTAACAATGAAGCTTTACAATATCTGTCAGATATGACTGCATTACACATTCTATAAATGATATTAATGTGAGCTACTTGTACAGATTACATTAACAGGAAATGTTTTCCCCCAGCAATGAATGTTAAAAGCTCTAGTCTCAGAACAAATAATTAAGTTTGATTTATTGTAAATGTAATTTTGTGGAACATGATGGAACACTTCCATTTCCCAGAATGCTTTACTTTAATCAAGTATTTAAAATGGTACCATAGCAATACCAAACAATGTGAGGTGGACATTAGTTTGAAAGCTTCTTTTCTACACAGTTTGATGGTCAACACTGGACTTTAAGTTTCAGAAGTCCCTCACAACTTCAGATTACAAACGTTTATAGATTGGACAGCTGTAATAACAGTGACATGGAAAATAATAGCAGGCCTAAACGGTCATCTGTACTAGTTCATTTTGAAGAACCAGTTCCAACAGGAACACCTGGAAACCACAGAGCCATATGCAAGCACTGCAGTGCTCCAGTCTGTGGCTCCATCACGGCTGCTTCACATTTCAAAAGGCATCTACAAGGAAGTTAACAGACAGACTGTCTTTTATTTTGAAAACCATCTCTTGATGGTATTATGCTACTGATATTTGATATCATCAGTGTTGGGGTCACTACTCAAGAACGTGTAATACACATTATTCACTTTAAAAAAAACAAAAACATAATACATTACCTTACTTGTTATTCTCTATGGATAGTAAGTCATTACTCTACTCATTACATTACTGTAGCTCAACACAGCAAGAGCCTGGCATATAGCTCATAAAGGGCTTAAACACACCTTCAACTCACAACACAACAGTAACAGTAACATTAATGTGTAACATTACTCAGTTACAGCCAACACTGGACATCATATGTGTTTAAAAGCATGCAAGCACACTTTTTACTTATTACTTATTGTAAATCAAGAAAACAATTATTGTCAATTGTGGAATTAATAGAAATATTTGTTCTCTTAAAGAGTGATCTACATTGAGGGACTTTTTTCCTACAGAAGAAACATCAGGAAATCTTGATGGACTGTAAAACCAGCGGTTACACAATCCAACCAAACCAGAATGAAGATCATGGTGGTGTTATTTGATTACTTTGAAAAGAAAATAACATTGGAACACAACTAATTAAACAACACTGAGGGGGTAATTTATTTCAAGAATTTGATCATTATCTATATTTTGGAACAAAATGTATGCAGGGTTGAGGAGTGACTAGTTACGTGTAATGAAAATGTTATTCAATTGCAAAATGACTGTAATTGTATTTAGTTGTATTACTGAGGTAAAATGTGTAATTCAATGAGTTACTAATCAAATTAAAAGGAAATGGCTTTGCATTGATAAAGTCATCTAAATAAAGTAATCCGAACCACATTTATAATGGCACTGACCGAATTGTGTGTAATATTGTCATTTCTTTTTGTTTTATAAAATTAGTATTGAAGAAGTATTGTTTAGGATATATATATATATGTATAAAACATTTTTTAACGATACCCAGCCCTAGTTATTATACCTTTAAAAGGAACTTGTCAGCTTACTCAAAAATCAACATTTCTCTAATTGAAAGAACAAATCTCTGTAATTCTTTTAACTCTTTATTTATTTATTTTTTTTTAGAACACATTCATTAAATATGATTGTGAGTGTAGCATGTATAGAATTGCAGAGATTTCTGCCAACACTCTTTCTACATCATGTTAATATATTCATAAAGCCATCTTATTTAAAGTAACAGTTCATAATTTATGGACTTAAGTATGAATTGCATCAAGTCCATGCACTAGAGCAAAAGCTTTTGAGCTGTATTTTGAAAAGTCGTAGCTCCCTTGCCATGCACTTCCTTTTTAACTACTCTGCTTTCTTAATGTAGTATTTTGTAGAGACAGTATCCTGGGGAAAATAAATACAGAAATAGAAAGAAACTGTATCACATATATGTGATTTGCTTCTACTGACAAGACTACACGTCTGGAGGCATTTGAATAATGACATTTGGTTTCCTTACATATTCCCAAAGAGCATAGATCCAACCAAATGAAGCCTTAAATAACAGTAGCTTTCGCTACCATTGTTAAATATGTCACTTGGTGCCCAAGAGATCCAGTGCTACAGGCCTCAGCTAAATTTGCTGTCTGTATGACTCAGGGCAAGAGGGAACAAAGAGCAACTCAACCAGTGGCTTCTGGGCTTTCCACAACATAGGCTACTTCATATGATTTATGTGGATTTGTTTTTTGGTCCCTGCTCACTTAAGAAATGCGAGCACAGTCTGTCCATGGGGCGGAACAGACTGTCATAGAGTTTTTTAGTACACTGTAGGGCTGTACAGTGAGTTTTGGAATGATTGAGACTCTGTTGAACTTGGTTTGTCTTTGCTATGAACTTGTGAAATTGTATGTACCTTTTTGAAAAACTTGATGCAAATACTAAAATGCCCTTTAAAGTGAAATTGGTCACATTTAAGTTCAGTCTAAAGAAGACTGAAATACAGTCAAAAGTTCCTGAGCAAGCAATATTAAGTTGACCTTAAGCTTAGATATAACTAGGGTTGGGTATCATTCGGATTTTTTTTCCAATACCGGTGCTAAAACGATACTTTTAAAACGGTGCCGGTGCCTAAACGGTGCCTGAACCAACAATAACTTATTTCGCTAGTAAATTGCTGGTAAACGACAAAAACAACCACCAGATGGGAAAATATAATTTTACAATAACTTTGAATGCCCCACGAGGCTGGCGAGGCGAGTTTCAAGTAAACACACCATCTGTGTTGTTTTTCCCACAACGGCAGCAGCAGACTGTTGGACATCACAGTGTTGGAATCCTCTCCATTGAAATACAGTCACACTTTACACCGCTAGCTAACGGTATGCTAAAGTTACCTGCTGCCAAGTGTAACATTCGTGTGAACTAGCGTCATATGCAGCGATGTTTCTGTTGCCTCTAACGTCCGTTTCTGAGGATCAGGGAGCAACGCAGGCATTTAAGTGGCACCAAAATTAGGCACCGAAATCAGCGTTGCTATTCGGTCCGGTAGATACTGGTCGTTTAGGCACCAGTGCTGTATTAGCACTGGGTCTTGGTACCCAACCTTAGACATAACTTGTTGCCAGTACATTAGCTCAACAAATAAAATGAGTACACCACGTAAATTACAGATCATTTCGACCGACAAGTTTAAAGCCCCTGATCTTAATTATTTCTCTATAAGATTAAATAATCATGACTAAATACAGAACAATGGTCATTAATCGTTGAGTTAAAAAACCTAGTTTATTTGCTTCATCATGGCTGTTCGTGGCGTGGTTTGATGAGATTGTTATCACATTATGATTCAAATGTTGCTAAACTCTGATTGGTGCTTGGATGTATAATAAGACCTAGATACAGCGTTCGAGGTAGAGCCCTGTTCATTCCAATGAGAGTTGCTCAGTGGCGCATGAAGCTATCATGGAGCCAAAAGTTACATTGATGATCGTCGCAGAGCAGGTTTACAGCAGAAGTGGTTTATATAACCTGGATAAACTGTTAGCTTATTGTGTCCGAACATCTGTTCTTGTAGCGATTTCCCAATGATTATAATAAAGAATAGAGATGATGAGCAAATATATAAATAAGACCCAAGTAATAAGACCTCAAGAATTTCCCATTAACATTGGGTCATCAGTTTACTCAGAGCCACTGAAGATCATATAACTAATGTATCATATCAGTTTTATCTTAAAGGGGAGTTAAACTAGGCTATAGATTGTTTGAAATGTTACATAAACTATACGGTGGTTGCTGTGCTTGGACCAATGACATTATAAATGGATGTAGAATCATAATAGGAATTGCTGTATGTAACATTTGTCCAAAACCTTTTGCTTATTGGCGTAGGAAGCAGAATATTCAGCTCCAGATGAATTACCCAGGATCCCCAGGCCTTTCATTTGTCAGCACTAATGACCACAGTTCCCTCCCTCTCACTCTGCTGTTGTTTTACCTGTAATAATGGATTGATTTGCGGTTCTCAAAGCAGCTGTGAGCGAGTGAGAGAAAGTTTGCATTGAACTCATTAAAGTTTGTATTATCCAGTGTTTAGCACACTGATTATAGCAAAAGGAGCCATCTGCTTGGGGGAGTGGAGCTCCCATCACAGCTCTGTATAATTTACCAAACAAAGTTTGTTCCTCCCATTAAAAATCTGGAGGGGTGGACCCGGGGTTTATGTCAAACAGTACACTAAAAATTGTTGGTGTATCTCCAGTGAATAAATATTATGTAGGTGATGTTTTCATGGGGGTTGTCCTTGGTGCTCTCTGTGTCATTCAATTAATGCAGTTTGCTGTTAATCTGTTCTTCGAAATTGGATTGGCTTCCTGAGAAATGAGATTGACTTTTTTCTCATTAAAAGGCAATATTGTGGGGATTTCCTGGAGGCCCTTCCTCTGGAGAATATAGCATAGTGTATGTCAACACATTCTCACTCCCATCACGTAAAATACGGACGCTTGTTCAGGTGCCTTTGTCGTTGTTATTGACGCTAAAAGTCTCCTTTAGCGTCATAGAACACGCCTCAACTAAACGTGCTTGGTCGGGACTATTGGTATCCCTTTTGACGCAGTTAGGTTAAGGAAAAGCTCATGGGTTGGCTTACGTTTCTGTGATTCGCGGGAACGGTACGGTTGAGTTTAGGGAAAGCTCGTGGGTGGGCTTACGTTTCCATGACTCGCGGGCAGAATGGTACGGTTAATTAAAGACACACGAACGGTGTGTTCTCCTGGGTCTCCTGGGTGAAAGTCCTGTGTTTGACCCACCCACCACCCCGACCATCCTCCCTTCAGCGGAATTTCCCCCTTATATGCTACCCGCTAAACCCCGTGTAGATGCTGCTCTCCCCGGTACGTTCTACAAACATGCTGGAAGTTGATCGTCAGCCACTGTCCAAACGTCCGTATTTTACGAGTTTGGAGTGAGAACGGGTTGTGTATGTAGTGTATAGCATATTTCTCTTTAGACCTGTTAGCAATCTGGATTTACATGGTATTTGGGTTATACATTTTTATACTACTAATACTCACATACCTCTTACATTCCTCATCAAAGAAAGAACATCATTGGGCATTTGTTCAAATTTTTTCATGAAAACCATTCTTGACAAATAATGACTGTTTCATTCTTTGCCCTGATGGGCCATTAATGCGTCACAAGAGTCAATCTCAATAGCACTGCATTTCCATCTCTATAGCAGGACACATACACAGCCCCCAAAATCCATAAACAGCCAGGTTGCAGCTCGAACCAACACAAAACTGGTGGACTCTAATCTTGCTATCTATTTTTTAGAAAAAATATGCTGCCAATGCAGTAATAGTCTGGTCATTTGTGCTGTGTCATTCAGTTCAGTACACACAAAGCCTCGGAGGTTATTGTGAGCAACTGCTGGAAAATCAAAAAGTAATTTTTCCTGAAAAAACATCCATTTGGTCCAATGTGATGCTGTTTTGAGTTGCAAGCAGCGTATAACCTGCAGCGTAAAACATAAGCAGCGTGAAACAAATGCTGAAACATTGTAATGAATTTCAGCATTTTTACTTTTGCAAGTTAACTAAATGGTAAATATAATCATCAGTATGATCACAAATCAGCAAATGATTACATTTTTACATGTTGTCAAATGACAGAATGACAAGCCCCTTCAGCATTTCTATTTGTCTCTCTATCTCGCCTGTGTGCAGTGCGTCTTTCAGTTCAACAGTCAACACACAACCTGCCATCTGATCGCACACATCCACACCAACCTATACAGATAATACAGTTTAGAAACGGCAGTGCTTTGTTCAAATGAGTCACATAAATAACATTCCTAATTTTATTATAGCGTACTGGCACACACGGGACTCCTGTGGCAGAACACAACTTTAATGGTCAGACAGAGTGTGATTAGTTTCACTTTTATATTTAACATTTTACACCTGTTTTTAACGGTCTATATTTTACACATATGAAAGGATATCAATACTGTGGGCCTACATACCTTAGTGTGTATTGATGTGCAAATGAATTTCTATGTCCCATTCTTTGTCTCAATGCACTGTATGACCATCAAGCAAATGCATCAATTCGGCTGCGGAGGAGAGTGCCAATCTTAATCTGCACTTCTCCTGACGAATGAAGGGGGGGTGTTTTTATGAAAAAACCCTCTATTTGGTTCTCTCTCTTTCATTATGACAATATAGGAATGTGCAGAGCAGGTATTTAGGAAAGGTCAAGGCAGGAAGGCAAAAGCATACACAATGATGGAATAATACTTTTTTTATTTGCCTGCACCTCTGGATTTTCTGCAAAGCGGACCAAAACGACCTCTGTTGTATTTTTAGCCACCCTAATTTATTTAGAAGTCAATTTTAGTGTCTGATTTAAGTGCCTGCTCCATTTGTTTCAGCTAATAAAGCCAGCAGCTTCATAAGGATAAAAAATGTTCATTACCTTTCAAAGTTCACTGGGTTTTTATCTGTCCTGTTAAGAGGCTTTTAAGTGCATTGTTAAGTTGCCCAATCATTCAGGTCCTATTGATTTCACATGGCAGCTGGAGGGCTGGCCAAATACCATATTTTTGAAAACTTCCTCTTGCCTGTAAAATGCTTACATACTAATTATCTTTGAAATGTTGGACTTTCTACACCCACTCCTAACCATTAGTGATCGATATTGTTTGATATTTCTCTGCATAAAGCCATTACTTGTGTCACTGCTGCAATTAATGCATGGTGGGTATTGATGCAAAGCTTCCACTTGTCTCCAGGGTTATACACTGTGTTAGTTAAACTTGTGACTGAAGATTTAATGGTACGAGTTTTCACAAGTTTTCGCCTCTTACCTCTATTCTTGCTCCCTTTCTTTGTGGATCTTTCAGTCAATAGTTTGCTCAAGCAGTGTTTGATGTCGCAATTCAGTGATTTTCTGTCATTCAGACATCCTTTCACCAGTTCGGTCATGTCCACCCAGCTTATTTCTGACACCAGCAGCGGTGTAACAATCCAGGGAGGATTCCAGTGTGTGAGCTCCGCGTGTGAGACAAAACTTTTTCTGTAGCACCTATGACAAGCCAGAATAGATCAATGACAAAAACAGTCAAGATTCACAAACAGTTTCTCCCTGTCTCCATCACAAGCAAGTTTCAGACAGCATTACAACCGCTGCAACTTTCCCCATCTCTCCCTTCATTCTCACAGATGAAAGTTTCTCTCTTCCTCTTCTCCCCCTCTTCTCCCTGTTCACTTGTCGCATCTTTTGCTTGCGATAAATATAGACACAACTTTGGCATATTTTAATGCTATTTACATTTAGCTTTATCCATCTATTTCCTTGCCTGTCGGGCAGCGTAGTCAATTATATGTATGTCTGCAAGCAACGCTCCAGGCCTCCCCCACATCCAGTGATGTAGAGATGGGTAAACAATATAAACTTGGGCCCCTAACTGAACCCACTCTAATATATATAAAACAATTACATGTATGCTGTCAAACTTTTAAACATTTTAAACTTATTCCAACTTGATAGCGACTACACTGCTGCACTATGTATATCTTTTTTTACACTCCATTACTTTGACCCATGCAGTGCAGCCTGAAAGACATTTTCCACACACTGAGTATCTGTGGTTGGCTCGTTAAGTCTGCTACTTAGTAGGGGTGTTGAAATGAATCATAGCATCGATGCATCGCGATGCCGACCTGGACGATTCTGCATCGATGCAGTGACAGACAATAGAGTCCGGATCGGGCCGCAGTTTTCTGTCCGAGCCCGGCCCGTGTCCAACAGAGCAGTAACCAAACCTGACCCGAGCCCGACAGGCATTAAGATATTTCTGTCCGAGCCCGACACAGATAAAATCTCATTATTTTCTCATACTAATGACACATGTACGTTTGTTTGTGTGGAAAGCTTTTATTAAGCAGCTGTAGGAAGAAATTCAGAAATGTCAACAGATGAGGTCATCAGCTCACACGGGGCAACAAGCTCACGTTAACACAGGCACGCGTGTGTGTCTATAGCTAAGTCTGTGTGTGTCTGTCACAAAAACAAAGCTCTGCATCAAGTGAAACAGGCCCACTGGCTACCTACATAATCAGCTGGACAATTGGCCATTTAAGACACAAAGGTTGATATAAATATTTAAAAAATAAATGACATTACACAAGTCAACTGAAAATAATCGTCTAAAAGAGTAACTACACCCAAAAATCGATAAATCTTTATTATAAACTAATATAATACTAAGAGAGATTAACGTCTCCGATAGTCGTTAACAACTATTACATAATTGTCTAATCGCAATATTTTTTACATAATCGCCATTTCTTTGTTTGCCATAACCAAAAGATGTGTCCTGGAATTTTTTTATTTGACTGAAAGAGACAATTATATTGTTAATCGCAATTATTTCTGGGACAATTAATTGCACAGCAACATTTTTAATTGTTACAGGCCTAATAGTCGTTAATTTTAAAATGCTCGTGTGTACAAGAACGGGTGTCCTAAGACAGAAAAACATAATAATACGCTCAGTATAAAAGCAAATTGGCCAAGGCGTGGCCAATCACTTTATAATAATTATGGCCCAAAACCTTTGATAAGTGGTGTTTTTCTTTCATTATTTATCAGTGTGGAGTGGCTTTTACACGTTTCTTTGTCAGAACTGCTTCATGCCTACTGCATTTTTTGATACCGATACAAATATTGATATTAGAGGGGTTAAATCAATCTGACTGCCACAGGAAGAAAGCATTTCCTGTGGCGTTCTGTGGTGCATCGGGGTGGTAGCAGCCATGGTGGAGAGGGGGAGAGTCATTGTCCATGATGCTCCACAGTTTGTGCAGAAGACAGACAGGTGAAGAAGGGATGTTAATTATTAACTGTTAACCGACAATTAGAATTTTGACTGGTTAATCCGTTTTTTTATTTTATTTATTTTTTAAGATGAGTTACCCGGGCGCCCCAGTAAAAGTTATTTTTAACAAAAATAAAAGTTATTTTTTAAAAAATCCTTTTTTTGCATGATGAAATAAAAATAGGCTACACGATCCATTTCTTAATTGCTAGTTAACTTGTGTTTTACTGTTTTAACATTCAATCGGGATTCTCCAAAGTGGATTCGGGGAAGTGGTTGCATGTGTCCACGATAATGCACACCATGTCGTGGCTGTGCACTTATTATTATTATTATTATTTATTTATTTGAACCTTTCTTTATCCAGATAAGTTGATTGAGAATGAATGAAAGAGGGGAAGCAAGGACTTACAGGAAGTACATGATGTTTATGGGGTTGCCAGGTCAGTGCTGCCACCTCAATCTTTTACTAATCCTCCTGTAGTATTCAGCCTTTTTAGATTATTTCACAATTGTATGAAGTTTTCCACCTTCATTAGAAATCAAAAAAGTGGGTTTAGAGAACAGCATGTGAGGAGGTTCCTCTCAAGAAACCAGCATGATTTGGCATACCTACTCACCAAACCATGCTCATTATAAAAGGGTTTTTAATCAATCCTAGCTCTGAGCACATATGGTAATTCACGACTCACTGTGGTTTTGAGCTTAATTAGCTAACTACCCAGATGTTTGTCGGTAAACTGGGCAAAACGCAGACCAAGCTGTCCTTATACAACCGACTAATTGATCACTTTATTATAATAAGCACCCATGATAATAAGTTTGAGACAATTCAATTCAATTGTATTAATAGTATCAAATCATAACAGGAGTTATCTCAAGACACTTTACAGACAGAGTAGGTCTAGACCACACTCTATACGTTTTTGTAAGTATGGGAATGTACATACAGTCACATTGTTTGAGTCAGCGGGGCAGTTGGACCTAAAGAGGAACCCTTGAGTTGACATCACCTTCAGATAATGTTAGATTATTCTTATAAGAATTTAAGCATTCAAACTTCTCTCACACATGAGATTTTATGACGTGTGAAGTTACAATTTAGATTTTAATTTGAAAATTGATCAAAATGAGCTTTCGATTTCAACATCGAAATCATGAGCAGTATTGGCGATTTCACCCGTATTTATTTCTCTCTCCACCCCCGTCTACTTTCTCACGTCCGAAGAAAAAAACAACAGACACAGCGTAGCGTAGCATGCAGCTAAAGACACAGGATAATGTTAGCTTACCGGTTGCCTGCAGCTTCACTATTTCAGACTCCATGACCACTGCTGGAGTCAGAGATGACAGAGAAACAACAGAATTGGAAAATACTCCTGGCTGTAAAGCCGGTGGGCTCCAACAGGACTGCATGGCGCCTTCAGTTGCTAAACTAATGTTGCATTCAATTGCACTTTGTTAATTTTGAGGAACTCAAACTGTTGTTGCAAGTACCCTTCTGCCATCTCATGGCTCTTTTTGCGGCATTGATGTCCCTGTAGAAAAATGTTGAAATCGAAAATCAAATCAAATCATGACCTTAAAATCAAAAGTCGAATCGTGGATTTGGAGAATGGGGACACCCATAGTGCAATACATTTTCTACCATATTTAACAATTAGTCCAAAGTCTAATCTGGTGTCCCTCCATCGTATCCCTGCTGTGCAGCTTCATGATTAATCCATGGGCACTGCTGCTGCGGCCAGCAGCCAAGGCTCCTGCCTGAAGCACCTTCTTTACTTCACGGATAGACCTCTCTCCTTTTAACCACTGAGAAGAACAATGACCTGTCCAAAGTGATTGATCTCCCTGAACTGGCAACTGGATGATATATTTCCATTTCTTCCTCATCCTCCAGCTGAATGTGCAGGGAGACTTGTGAAGGTCAGGCTGGCAGGCATCATTCACAAGTGACTGCCAGGAGTGTTCTACACACACAGCAGTAACATTTTTACCTTTTTATTGGCATATAGATGAGTCTGAGTTTTCATGTGTAGCATAAGGTTGACCTAAAATAAGATTAAATCATCCCTACGGTCATGCTACCTTTTTCCTTTGGTGTGTCCAGGGAGTTGGCGTTAAGGCCCAGTCACACCAGCAATACAATTTGTGAAATGTATTTCAATGGAATTGCTGCGGTTAGTGAATTCACTCGTAGTTGGCGATGTAAACCCACATGACCAATAGCACCAATAGCAAGCCATCTTAAAAATGCTGACCATTGAGGGAACAGAGAGCTGAGTCCAAAATTATGGAAGCTTTCATAGCTTATAGCTGTGTTGCACCAATCACTTTAACCTCCTCTGTCGGAATATAAACTGCTTTACAGAGAGGAAGAGTTTGGAGACAGTTACCAGAGTTTATGGTACAGTCTTTTGACCAAACTGTGTGAACTAATTGATCTTTTAGCGACTAAGCTAGTGAGCTTGCTAATAGTATCAGCTTGCTGACAGGAAGCTTTATGATGTACAAACCGTAGACTGTATATAAAGATGGATGCCAAGATGAAG
>NC_135856.1:38210677-38278177 GCF_031162955.1 Sander vitreus
GCCGCGTAGCGCAGATATTGTTTTTTCGCCGCCCATATTGTCCAATCTGTCATACCGGGCTCGTAGCGTCTGCGTCGGCCCGCGCGTTGCAGCGATAGTTTCGGCGTCCCCTCTTATTTTTTGCACGATCCTCGAGCGTATGTGTCAATCCAGGCAGGTAATCACATACAGGAAGACCACAGTGTAGACGGATCCTTAATAAAGTATAAATAATCCTCCAAAATAAAACACATTTCAAAATAAAACACCTAGATTCATGGTGATTTTGGCTGTCTTGACTTCTCACAGCGAGACACACGATCAGACACACGGAGAGAGAGAGAGAGAGAGAGAGAGAGAGAGACACACACACACACACACACACACACACACACACACACACACACACACACACACACACACAGAGGCTACAATTACCACAGTTTTCCCCACTCATCCTGTCTCTTTCTATCGGAGGGAGAGAGAGAGCGAGAGAGACACTGACACACACACACACACACACACACACACACACACACGCCACAAATAGGCTACAATTTCCAGTTTTCCCAGCTCATCCTGTCTCTTTCTAGAGAGAGAGCCGTGACCGGTGTGAATGGCCAGGCGTGGGATCAAGCCCGTATCTGCGCAACGACACTTAAGCGTGCGCTGTTTTTCTAGCTGTAATGCACCATATTATTACATTTTCGTAAAAAACAAGTGCAACCCCCGCATTTTGTAAGAACCGCCGCATTATGTAATCATTTATGACAAAATGCGGGGACATTTAATACATATTGCGGCAGATTATTACATAACGTGGGTGTTATAACATAATTACATTTAATATTTATTACATTTTGATATTTTATTACATAATGCGTTGTTACATCCTGTGACAAAGTGATGCACTCACCACTTGTCCCTTGGTGCTTGTGAACATTTGTCCATATTTATTTCACACATTGCTCTAGTTATTTTCATGTTTTATTCATTTTCAGTTTGCCGTAATTTTACCATTGCTTTTGTGTAACATTTCAGCACTTACTATCCCGGGTTTGTTTGCGTTTACGTTGTTCCATTTTTACATCGAGCACTGGTTTAATTTAAAGCAGTTTAGTTTCAGTTAGAGTTATTAGGTTACAGGTTTGACTAGTTAACTGTTTTTCTTCATACTCACTTGTCTTTGTTCCTTTGTTTGGTCCACCATGCAGGAATGTTTGGGACTGGGCCCAGCAGCACGGTGTATTTATGGTATTGCTGATGTCGTCACTGCCATCATGGGGCAGAACCAAGTGATGGGGGTTTCCTGTGTGTGGTTATTTTTCATTTGTTTGGTTGATGCATTTGAGGGGTAATTGGAGGGAGTAACGTACCTCATGAAGTGTTCTTTACGTGTGTAGATCAGTACAAACTGTGTCTAGCTTTGTCCAGATTTTGGTAAGGTTATAAGTGTTTTGTAGACTCACCTCTAGGAGACAGTGGTGCGGTCCAGGGTAGATTTATGGTCCGTTCATGCCACCTGGGAATATCAGGGACCGCCCCTATGATTAGATTGTTTTTCCGACTGCCAGCATTCACGTGCTTCTTTACTGTCTATGGTCGGGATGCGTGTTCTTCTTCTTCTGTTATATTGGCGTTTGGCATAACAACTTGTTGCATGACTGCCACCAACTGTTGGGCTATTTGAACGATCGTCGGCCATGTTTCTGTACGTCAGTTGTCAACAACGTGTCACCAACTGGAAAACTCTGTTAGCAAAATCTAGTCCCAGTTTCCCACCTCTGATTCCCACATGAAGTGACGTGAATGATGACGCTTTCACTGGGAAACATGTTTTTCTGATGCCCATGAACGCACGGTGAGAGCCCTATAAAGGCAGTAGGCTCGTTTGATCTGCGCCTCGCCTGTAAGGTGGACGAGAGCAGGCGGGAACAGCAGTGGGTGGTGACAAAAAGCCGCGGCTTTCGCGTTTCCAGCCGCCTTCAGTCTGAACAGGAAGTCACAGAAACACTCACATCCTGTTAGATCCAGTTCTGATTTATTTAAATGTTATCAGACCCATATATCAGCTTGTACACCGTCTCCAGTTGTTTTTACTATGACAGAGCAGCTGTTAAAATGCTCTACATGTGATCTGTTGCTGATGTTCATAAACAACAGACTGTAGATGAACTATAATCTCAACAGATTTAGTCTCTCTGACTTCTAAATGTCACCATCAGCCACACAGCATGTGCTCTGTCAACAGAATATAATAATAATAATAATAATAATAATAATAATAATAATACGCCTTCTTTAACGAGTGTTAAATGTTCCAAATGTAAAGCACTTTGAGCTGTATTCTGTGTATGAAAGGTGCTATACAAATAAAGCTTATTATTTAAATCAGACAAATAGCAATTTTAACCCCTCCAGTTCAAAAACAATGAAATGTTTATATGAAATGTATCATGTTGTGTTGATTCTGAACCAATCAGCTGTTAGATCAGCTGAGAGCCAAGTGTTTCCCATCATGCCCTGGGTCTTGCAGTCGGTGGAAAGCAAATGTGCTGCCTGCGTCTCAAACCTGCGGCCGCCTTGATCTTGTGAGGTCATCGTTGCCCATGTGTGCATGATGTCAGAGCAAGTCGGGATCAAGTCGGACACAAATCTCACCGGCATGTGTTGGGAGGCGATCCCCGGTGATCGATTCTACGCCGGCCTGGCTCATCTCCAACGAGCCTAGTGGCACTTTGCTGCTCAGTAGGGAAGCAAGACGTGCTGAGTGAGTGAGTTAGTGAGTGAGTCATGCTGATACAAACATGTGCTTTATTGACTTTTTAGTACAGACAAGCGTGATTGATGGTAGTGCGGAGGCTCCATGCAGAGCTTTCCTTAGCCTACGTAAGTGGCCTGATGTTTATACGTGTGCGTTGGTGTGTGCGTCGAGCCGGCATGTGTGTGTGTGGGGAGTGTGTGGTAGAGCGAGTGAGAGAGTGACGGTGATTAGCTTCGGAGTCCGTGTCTCCACGGACCTACCTACATAGGAGTATAAATCACGCTCAAGACCTAAGCTGGCCTGGATAAGGGTATACTTTCCTACTTCTAGAGGGGTTTGTGCTGTGTTAAGGGCCGTCCACACCAACAACGATAACTACAACGCTAACTATAAATCTGTAGTTAAATCGTTCTAACTCAGGTGGATGGTGGAGTACACACCATAACTATAACGACAACGACAGTGGAGAACGATATGGTCGGGATCACTTGAAATTGAAATTGGGCAGGTAAGGGACGGAATTGCCAGGGCCGAATTTTTGTCCCAGTCCACCCCTGGTTGTGGGGAAACAAGAAAACGTCTCTTCAATCAGAAAGTCTTTTTTTCAGCATCTTTCTCCAGTGTGTGTGTCCTCTTTTCTCTCCCACACACCTGCAGTACTGGGTTAAATCAGCCTCCACAAACAAACCCCCCTCATGTGTCATATGTCAGTACTGACCCTATTGGCGCTAACTACATTCACTGAAAGACCTGTTGTAACAATGTACAGATTGTAAGGCATTCTGTTATCTCAATGGCTTGAAAAATAGTGCACATAGCTACTGTAAATGGGGGGGGTCTCCCAGGGTCAGCCCCGAAGGTTTACAACTCCTGGCTCCGCCCCTGATTGTAAAGAACAGCATACAGTTCATTTGAGTTCACAGAGATTACTATAGACTATATGAACGATCTGTGTATTTAAATGTGTTACAGCCTTTAAAATACAAGAGTATCCTTTAAAGGATTGGAAACATCAGCTACTGTGTTGGCAGCGTCTGTCCACTCGGGACTGTCGGCAGAAGCAGAGCCCTGCCATAAAGCATTGCTCATAGATATCATGGATTTGCTGACAGTAATGGGGGCTGCGGGTGGTGGTGGTGAGCAAAAGGCAAGCTACTGCCTAATAGCCGAACTGAGGCATCCCTCTTTGAAAGAGGTTTTTTTTTTTATCACAAGAAAGGTTAATCCGCAATCAATGAAAATGTAAAGCAGTAGCTTTCTGTTCTATTTGTGCTGATAGCAGCTTAAAGATTGCTATTGAGGGGCTCAGACCGCATTTGCAAATCTGGCACGACTCTTAGTCATGTCTCGCCCAGCGCACACAGGGGGAAATGCTTCCTTTTTCATTTTTTGGATGCTCTACATTTTCCCCAAATGCTAGCTCCTGAAGGCTATTAGAGATGGTTTGCCTGATACTGTAATGGGAACACCCAATACGGTTAAAAAATGTATTTTTATTTTAAGTATGGATCCTGGAGCATGTTTTCCGTGATCTTATTGTTGAGGAGTTAGCGATTCACATTAGCATCAAATACATAATGAATGTAAATTCAAAGGCTTCTGCTCTTGTAGTATACTGCTCTCTTTTCTTTTTTCCCCCCTTTAATGTCCTAAGATAGGGGGGTGCATGTTGTTGTAACCATATTTTGTTTTGCTGACACCAACATTTCTGCTAAGTCATGAGCAAGCACTGCAGCTTGTTATGGTAATACTTCAGCTTGCGTGTCAGACCCTGATAAGGAAAGTCGGGACATTATTCACCTTTGAATCTTTATGGCTCTCACTAAGCAGCTGTCTTTGACGGTCCCTAAGAAAGGCTGCATCAAAGGGAATCACGTTGTGGAATAAAAGGCAACATTAAAGTTGCATTTATGCATGCTGCAATTCTTAGTATGCATTGATGATAAACAGCAGCTTAAACTTGTATATGTTTGGGAGACGTAACCCCTAAATGTACGTGTCAAAGTGTTCCTTAACTAGTCTGGCTATCACCAGACCAAGCTCAATCTTTTAAGATTAAACATTAGTCTGGGGAGTCTGCTCTGTACTTTCTACTGCACAAGAGGCGTGACCAATGGGCATAGTTCAAATATCTCTCTACGCAATTGGATAGTCCTTCAACCAATCAGAGCAACGATCCGGGTGATGTAGCAGCGACAGCGGCATCAACGGGTTGCTGCGCTTCGGTGGCCGCCATGTTGAATGTAAACAAGAAGCTGCTTGGTCGCTTCTCTATCGTCATCGTGTTAAACCCGCCAATAGCGCGCCAGCCGGATAAGCCAGTTTGTGATTGGTCCCCACAAAATCTTAACGGAAGCAGGATAGATGTAAATGAGATGATGTAAATGTCATGAGCTACAGGGAGAAATCAAATCACCGGCAGCTCTGGCTGGGTTTATCCAGTCTATTCCTTAACCCTATTTTTTCTGCTTTTTATGTATCAATTCAATGATCTAATACTCACTGTAGGGTTTTACCTGGCTCAGAGCAGGCTGTTCTCATGCTGTTCTCTATTTGTACATATGGCGACGAAAAGTAACTCCCTGTAATTCATGTTTTCCACATAATAATCAATGTATTCCCCACATTGACTGCCACTGTTTAAGAGCGTTAAAATCTGCGTAGGGACGCGGTCGGGATGGATGAGTCCTAAAACACAGGGCTTTCAAGCGGGGGAGCAGAATTTGTGTAGAAGTTAATGGGAAAACACAAGACTTTCACCCAGGAAATGGGTGTTTGTGTCACAGGAATACTACTTAAGGGGAATGGTGTTTTAACCTAAACCAAAATCTTTTTTCTAAAGATAATTTTTTTGGGCATTTTAGGCCTTTATTTTTGACAGTACAGTTGAAGAAATGAAAGGGGAGAGAGCGAGGGAATGACATGCAGCCCAGGGCTGCAGGTCGGAGTCGGACCGAGAGTAAACCTCTATATATGGGCGCCCGCTCTACCGACTGAGCTATCAGGGCGCCCCTTTTTTCCAATCTTAACTAGTTGTTTTGGTGTCTAAACGTCTTCGCCCCATGACGGTCACCTTATGTCGGCTGTCACCTCACGGTGAGCCCTACGTGGGCTTAAAGTCACCTTTCGTTGGCTAAACTTAACTGTAACGTCCGCTGAAACCACCATCACCTCACGGTGAGGGGTACCTCGGCTTTTGTCAGCTAAACTTAACTTTTATGGACACCAAAACGATTGTCACTTTACGGTGAGCAATAACCGGCTTTTTTTTCTGGGCTTAACTGTCATTTGACCGGTCGCTAAACTTAGTCATGTGACCAGTCAGCAGTCGCCCTAATTTCATAATATATCATACAAATTGTTGTGCATATGTTTTCCTACAATATCACACAGACCTGTTCATGACAATGCGTTGCTCAGATGGAGTGAAGGCAGGAACGGTAACAAGTGTCCAACTATATTTTTGAGAACAACTGAACTTTTCATTTACCAATGCTATAAGCAACCCCCACAATTGCACTCTGTCCTGGTACCGGCATCTGATTGGTGCTGGGTCAGCAGTACATCTGTATCATGTAAACACTCCGTCATATCTGCACTGCCTCCAAGAAGGTCTCAAAGCTGATACAGATTCCCTCCACATTGACAACGTTGTAATCACATTTGCCACCTGGTTGTGTAGCTGCTGGGACAATTCTCACCACAGAGACATCTAATTACGAGTCATCTGATGCTATTTTTGTGAAAACATTATGGAATTGTTGGAAAGGCTTCCAGGATTTGCATTCGATTTTGGTGGTGGCACCACGTGTGCTTGTGTATTGTTTCCCTGTGTGCATGGAAAATAATTAACTTCTTGTGTAGCTGGAAATTTTCACTGGACCTTCTTAACACTTAAATGAACTTCTCTTTTTTTGGCTAAGTCCTGGACCTTTAAGTGTCATCATCATCATTTTTTATTTATTTGGCCGATACTGTGGTTTATGACCAGAGGTGGAAAGTAACTAATTACAATTACTGACGTTACTGTGATTGAGCAGTTTTTTTTTGTGTAGTTTTACTTTTTAAAGTAGTTTTTAAAATCTGTACTTTTACTTTTACCTAAGTACGTTTTGCTTGAAGTATTGTACTTTGCTACATTTTAAAGCACAAACGTTGCTGAGTTAAAAAAAAAAAAGTTTTAGCATCATTTATTTCTTTTTTAAGGTTTTAAGGTTTAAGGTTTTTTCACTTTTTTAATTCTAATATGCGTTTTGTTTTTTAAAGGTTTTTGTTGCTTTTTTGTTTTTTGTTTTTGACTGTGAATAAATAAAATATGTATAATGAGTATAAATAAGATATAAAGTACAATATATAATATAATATATAAGAAAGTATATCTCCCCTCCGCTGTTAAAAAGTAACTAGGTCACTTTTAAATGAGCTACTTTTTAATTTTACTTGAGTACATTTTTAAACTGGTAATTCTACTTGTACTTAAGTAAAAGTTCATGAAATTAGTAGTACTTTTACTTGAGTAGAATATTTTTGTACTCTTTCCACCTCTGTTCATGACCAAATACCTTCCATTAGCTCAGCTGTGCTTTGTGTTTGATGCTTATTAGAAATGCTACCACCCTATAACTTATAGTGTTTTCACACCTGCCTTGTTTAGTTTGTGTGAATCCAACCCCTGAGCATTTACCCCCTTGGTGCGGTTTGTTTCGGTAGTAATCCCACTGACCAAAACAACCGGACCATTCCCGAACTGTTACACATGAACTCTGGCACACTTTGGTACATATCGTTTGTGGTGAGAACGTGATCTTACCTCAAACCACCCCAACTATGTGTACTATGTGTACTCCGTAGGTGTGAGCTAAACGGCTCCTGTAGTCAGGTGTGCTTTCCATTCTGCGATGCAGCGGATCATGCAAACAGCAGCAGCTTGCGGTGTTTCTCCCACAGAAATAGACTGCGGTCAAGTTCACCTTCACTTCTATCTCCGTGGTCAAAGCAGATGTAATAACGTCGCTCGCAAAACAATGTCTGAAAAATGATTGAAATGAAATGAGCTGGTTTGAGCATGGAGATGCAAGAGATGTGCAGAACAGAACACAGGACCTTCTTCCTGTATTTACCTTCTTGCTCCCGCCCCATCTGACCAATAAGCAGAGTCAAAGATCCTCTATTACTAAAGATAGCGCACTTCAAGCAGCGGCAATGGTATGACACCATAGACAGTATGTAATGGACCAACAGGTCCCGTGTCTCTGGACGGAGACCAGTGAAGGACATTAGAAGCACTTTCCCGGTGATGGCTGAGCGTTACTGAGCAGCCTCCAACTGAGCTTGAAGACGTAGATGTGACGTGAGCAACCTGTCTGAAAGTTGGAAGTCTTCTGGTAGCTGTGCCAAGAGAAATCTCAATCATTCCCAATCTAGCAGAGACGGAGAGCGTAGGTATATCTAAGGAGATAACATAGAGCAACATTAAACTTAAACAGCTGATGGAAGTCCAAACTGCCTGAGAGCTTCTCCTGTACTATACGGTAATTCCTCTACTATGAGACAGTAAGTCCCGTGGTTATGACCCAATCGTTAGCCTATTTTTATAAAAACGTCTGCTACGGAGCGATAACGTGATGTAACGTAATAACCTAAACTGAGGACAGCTACACTCATTATTGTAAGTGCAATGATAAGTTAAAGTCCAATAAGTCCTTTATCAAACCGTATGAATGTGTCCCAGGCCAGGAGAGGAAATGAACTAACAATGTGAAGATCAACAAGCCACTGACACATATGTTCAAATTTGATTCATTCAATAAATTATTATTTTTTGTCTTAAATCCACCAGCCATTTTCATATTATACCAACATTTGCAGCATCCTGAGCCTTTTTGGTTACTAGGAAAACTCAGCCCAGAGTAATTATATTCTCCCCGAAACAAGTTACCTTTTTATTTTTAAAGAAGTATACCAAAAAAAAATCCAAATTTTTTTTCTCTTTTTTTTGTCTCTCACAACTTCATCGCAACAAAAATAAAAAAGACCGCAATTTTTAATCGCAATTTTTTTACAAAAGCTCCCGCAAAATCAGGCATTTTGGGCCGCAACAATCTCAAAAAAAGGCCGTGAAATCCTGGAGGGACTGAATACTGTATTTCTTCTATTTAGTTTGATTTCCAAATATTTTTGGCCGCGATCTTGGTGGTAACAGTTTCTCTCATGAAACAAAAAATGTAATGCTTGATGGGTCAGCTTCTCAAATGTACAATCCTTTTTTAGAGCGTGTCACAGCGATTGCATGCCAACAGTGAAAAAAAGAAAAGCATTAAATTGTTTTGAAAAGCAGCACATGGAATGCTTTGTCACAGTGCCAGAGCTTGGTGAAAATTGAAGCAGAGTGAATGTGTCTGAACTACGACAGATGAGATATCAAATTGGCGGGCAGAAGTGTGATAATCAGGGAATTGGAGAGGGAGAATTGCATCAGAATGGAATCATAAGCCTGGCCAGAAGTGAGGATTTGCTGATCCTTGACCTTCTGTTTCAGAACGGAAGATTTTAAGTAATGAGATCTATGCAGTGAAACAAGAGAGTCTGCCGCTAAAGCACAGCCAGTGGATTTAACACATATTTAGAAATGTGCAGTGGCAGCAGCGAAGGACAGTAAGGGTTAAGGAGGAAGAAGACCTTTTGTTGCAATAAATAGACCTTGCATGAAGGTATAATGTGCAATAATAATAATTATGTGCTGCGGAGGAGGGTCTGGCTAGTCCACTCAACATTCCAGGATGGGAGATAAATGTGTGCCTCTGCTAAATAGTCTCAGGAAGGAACTTGTTTTGGTGGAACATGTGTACGTTCAAAAGTAGTTTTAGTCGTGCAACAGAAAACTCAGATTGGACAGATAGTCTAGCTAGCTGTCTGGATTTACCCTGCAGAGATCTGAGGAGCAGTTAACCATAGTCCTCACAAATCCACCAGAGTTTCCAAAGAAAGAGGAATCCTGGCCAAAAAGAGGGACTCCGGAAGTTGAACGTCATTGATATAGACTACAGATGAGGTGAAATTTCGTGCAATGGCAGATGTTGCCAACATGGTGCTAGTTCTAACCGCTAACAGCACTTTTTGTGTGATATTAAGGAATGATTCCACTTTGCTATCAGTCCACACAAATGTACCCCCCTTCCTTCCATTGCAGTTTGGTAGCCTTCTGGTAATTTTTTCAGGTTTCTGATTGGCCAACATCTTCTTTTTCTTTGCGTGATTGGCCAACATGGCTTTAGGTTCGGAATACTCCTGACAACACTTTTTCATAAAACAGTGCTTATTTGTTGAGAATAACTCAACAAAATTGTTGTTGTTAATTGTTACTTGTTTGAGAATAAAGTAGAAAAAACTCTTGTTTTTTAATACCTGTGTACACGTGGACTAGGCCTCAGTATGTCTCATAAACAAGTCTCACTGTTTAAATAAGCTAAGGAAGGTAAAGCTCCTCATTCTTTTACTTTCTTATTATTGGTCTCTTTTCATAGACATTGAGAGCAGCTTAGCAATAACAGAGACAAAATGTAATACTACCATCAGTCCTTTCTCTTGTTATCGCTTGCTAATTGCTTCTTGCATGTTATTTTGATTGGGAATGATCCTGAATTAAAAAGAGTGTTTTTCAGCCAGACAGCGTTGAAAATCCCCTCATTAATTCTGCCTTTATCACTGGAATGATGAGATCATGTTTGGAGAAAGTTGCAACAGGGGTAAACCGCTTGAGATGTAGAATTTCACATTTTCTGCAGACTAGAGAAACATTTTCAATGACATCATTTAATTTGGATAATTAACTAAATAATTAACCTAATGGAACTAATGTGGTTCATTATCTTGCTTTCACAGATTGTCTGTGGCTGGGCCAATTCTGTTTGTTTTTTTTTATTCATAAAAGGTTTTCATAAACAATCTTATGCTCTTCCAAACACATTTAAACCACTTAAACCAGTAAAATATTTACATTGTATTAGGGGTACATACATATTTACAACAATATTTATCTTAGTAAATGCATATAGGTTACATTAATTTGTTCAATTATCTGACTATGACATATCCAACAATACCAACAACCTAATAATAATGTAATAGATTTTTTTCTTGATAAACTTTACATTGCATGCTTTAAAATTATGTTAAAAAAAGAAAAATTCTATGTTTTAGAATGATATCGACCTTACATACCTCACAAGTATTTATAGACAGAGAAAAAAAGTCTTGGTTATTTTGCATAGCTAAAAATGTAAAAATAATGTAACATAAGCATCGTGTTTAGTAGTTTTATTCATGGGCTGTTTAATTCTACTGTATTGAATATTATTTGGACTTAATGCTTGTATTAAAGTCAAAAAAATGAATCTTATCTGGACCTTATTGTATTGTATAGGTACAACCATGTCTAAATCATGTTGTTTCTGATCTCGTTCATTGATGTTATTACACAAGTTAAAGGCCCCCTGTGAAGTTTTTGCCCCTAGTAGCGCTATGGACCGATGTTTCAACAAATGGGTCTCCAGTTTGTTATGTCATGCATGTGCACAAGGTCACACATGCATGAGCATGCAACAACTCGATACACATTCCTACCACAGGTTTTACACTATTCCACTAATTTTGTGGCAAAGAGAACAAGACTGCAAGCTTGCAAACACAGATGGGTTTTTAATATTTATAAACATCGTCTTGCAAAAGTTTATGAGGAAGGAAATGCATTCAACATGTTTGTTAGGCCCCAAGTAAACACATTGTGTTTTAGTCAGAAGAACAACATTTAAATAACTCCACAGGCACTTTTAAAGGACCATGTTGAGTTTGGCAATTTGGGGGGCTGCAGAACAAGCTACACATGTTAGCAAACGGTTGACTATTTACACATCCAGCAGACATGGAGCAACATTAGCATTAATTTATTCGTGTTGTTGGCCACCTGACAAATGTTAGTTCAATATTCACTCTCCTTTTAGCTCTGTTTTGGTCTCCACCGATTCCAAAGGGTAATACTTGGCACTTTAGCTGCTAAATGCTCCACTTTCTCTGCTAGCTAGTCAATGTCCATGGTTTCCTGCTGAATAGGTAGCATACAGTGGGTTCATCAGAGCATTTTCACTAAAAAAAATTGTGATAAAACAAAACAAAACATTGAGCTAAAAGAACCCCAAAATCTCCGTAGAGCTGAGGGGAACTGTAGCGTTGGTTGATATGTTTCTGTGGGTTTGCCCATACAAAGTAATCTCTGTCACGTTACACATAGTGATTTGAACACTTTTTTACTTCAACATATTAATTAGTACACCTTTAAAGACAGCGTTCAGTTAAAGTAATGTGTTACATTGCATCCCCTCTGCGGGACTAAAGCACTAAATACAAAAGGAAGCACCAAAGACAAAATAATGTCCAAATAAACCCAAGCCACTGTTGAAAGAACAAGCTGTAGGAGACACATGGATATCTTGAGGCCTCTCATTTTGCCCCATCACATGTAGCCACCATAGAGACTAGTGCTAAAGGTCCTTAAAATAATCATGCTGTGCTACGTTGATGGGTTGTTCTCTGTTTGCTCCAGTTAGCTGTTGCCTCCAGCTCGCCACAGATGTCTGCCTAATTCCATGTATCAGTGTAAAAAATGGGCTTGTCTGGCCATTGAATCCCTGTTTAAAGAGATGGGGATGATTGGATGGAATGGTGAAAGACAGTGGAAGGAAAGCTGCTAGAAACAAGTAGAAGGAGAGGTGCTACCTTAAATGAAATTGGATGGCAGGAGAACGAGGTGCAGTATTCTGTGAAGATTGACTCTAGATTGCAGAGCAGAGGATATACGTGGCAGATTGTGAACACGAAGAAAGAAATCGGAAAAAAACGACTTCTTCCCAATCTTTCACCACCTATACTCCACAAACCCCCAGGCTACTGCTCACTATTCAGAAAAGCACTGACATGTTCGACCCTTAGACCAGATGAGTGCAGTCTACTGCATGAACCTGCCAGACCTTAAACCTCCCTCACCACAAACACAGGTCTCCGAAGAAAATAAAGTATGAAGACAGAGAAAAGAATAACATATAAACCGTTTACCCAAGCACACAACATTTTTTCACACCCTAGCTATGCAGTCCATTTTATCATGGCCAGATTAAGAACAGCTTTTACACTGTACCATCTGCTGCTCATCCATTTTCTGTACCGCTGAGAGGTGGACTGTAGATGTGTTTGTGGGAGCCTCAAAGCACTATCCGCACTAATCCCGTAGCAAAACACTTTCTGCTTTCATCTGTTTTTAAAATGATGAATACAGCTTGCATTGGGAACTCTAAGTATAAAACAACTAATCATATCTATTGATAATCTATTCATAGTGTCTGCCCAATCTAATGTCCATTATAACATTACCATTCAGTGTTTCCCACAGGTTGAGAATTTACTTGTGGTGGTGGGTGGCGCCGGATATGATGGCACGGTGTGATTACATTACATTACATTACATGTCATTCAGCTGACGCTTGTGTGTGATGGCTGGATTCAGTAATAAACTGGTTTACCAAAGGTTTATGAACTATTTATTGGAAAGAAATGACTACATAACAAGATAATTTAGAAAGAAATAATTACATATTAAACCAACAAGATAAAGATGATACAGATGAAGTGTAGCTGTGCTAAACCAACCAACTAAATCTGGTTGGTTTGTCAAATAAAATGTATGGTTCAGCAGATAAAATGACCTGATTAACGTTACCCAGAGCTGAAATGTTAACGTAATCTTAAAACCATACTATGATCCATGTTATTATAAATCTCAACCTTGTGTGCACCTCCTAGCTCCTGTTAAATCATACTAAAGGCTATCCAAAGTTAACTTGTGATCATTTTGGGTGTTATACATCATTGTTCATTTTTTTATGTGTTTTAATCCGTGTTTTGGGGATCCTAATAATGTTAAACACGCTGTTTTGTGCTCATTAAGATCTCATTTGAACAGATTTCTGTCATTCAAACAACTCTGGGTTGTAGATTTAAACTTTTACAGTACACTTAATAAAATGTCGGGTTTAATTCGGGCTCAAGTGCATTCATAATTTAACAGTTAATGGGTACGGGCAATGAAAGAACGTTAACTGAAGGCTAGTTTACCAAACAGTTAGCTCCGGTTAGCTCCAGTTAACTCCAAATATAGATCAGCTCAAGTGGAACACACTGCTGCGGAGAACCAGACAGTGTAAATGATGTTCGGGGAGCTTTCACAGCTTTTTTACGGTTCATCAGTACAGTTAATCCCACTGGAAGCCCAAACAACACAAACAACATGCTACTATAGAGGATATTTGCTACTGCCGGCTGGTCACGGGACAACTGGTCACATGACAGGTAAGTTTAGCGGTCTTTAGTGTTACATTTAGGTGTGGGAAGTGGAACGTGAGTTGGGTAAAAGGCATTATGTTGTTGTTTCGCAGTAGGCTACAGAAATTATAGGTTTGTGTTATTTAAAAGATTGTCAGTGCCATGGCTCAGTTCACGCTCAATACTCAATACTCTTGTTTCATTTTCAGCTGACCTTTTTAGTTATTTTAACTCAATTTGTTTAAGACATCATCAGGTTGTGAGAAACAAGACTCCAAATGAATTATAATATTACTCTTTGTCTGTTGAATACATGAATAAGTAATTATTTAGATTTAAATACCTAACAGAAAATATGTGATTAAATGATCTTGAGGTCTATTGCATTGTATTTTATTACATGTATTTCAGGCTGTGCAGACTAAACCTCCCATCCATCCATAACAGGGTACAGTCAATATTACATGTTACCAAGGGGCATTTGGGTATCTATGGACATTCAATTTAAATTAAATGTAAGCACTATAATAACTGACTTGACTTGAAATCAAAGAACTAGTTTTACACTAAACGTTTGGATTTAAAGTATAACTACAGTGGCAAGAAAAAGTATGTGAACCTTTTGGAATTTCATGGTTTTCTGAATAAATTTGTCATAAAATGTGATCTGATCTTCATCTAATTCAAGGGTATTGACAAATATAATGTGTCTAAAATAATAACACAAAAAAAACTCAGTGCTTGTGGAAAAGTATGTGAACCCTTGAGTTGATGACCTCAAAAAGGCTAACTGGAGTCAGGTTTTAGCACACCTGGAGTCAGGTTAAGATGAGTTTGGAGGTGTGGACTACAGCTACTTCGACTGATAAAACCCCCTCAAACTTTTGAACGTTGACAACAAACATTTGTAACTATCGACACATATGTAAGTTATGTAATGTAGTTTATTTTAAACCAAACCACAACCTAACAAAGTACTTTTGTTGCCTAAACCTAACTGAGTAGTTTAAACGTAGTTATTGTAACCGGAAATACGATCTTTTCCTAACTTTTTATTTTGATTGGGCATTTTAGGCCTTTATGTGATAGGACAGCTTAGACATGAAAGGGGAGAGAGAGGGAATGACATGCAGCAAAGGGCCGCAGGTCGGAATTGAACCTGCAGCAGCTGCGGCGAGGACTGAGCCTCTGCACATGGGGCGCATGCTTTACCAGGTGAGCTACCCAGACACCCCAGATCTAACTTAACCAAATAGTTTTGTTGCCTGAACCTATCCAAGTAGTTTTGTTTGAATTCACAATGGGACTACTGTGCATTAAGTAATTACAAGAGATGTGCATGGCCTTCTCTGACATTTCTGTGTAGGACATTATCTATGTTTGCAGTGGTATGCTGTCTGTGTACCTCAGGTTTGTGACAATTTTGGACTTAAGTGTCATTTCTTAGGGAATTGAGGACATTCTTGCAGACAGTCATATTGACAATATGAAGCCATCAGAAACGGAATTCCTAAATTTGACTACTCTCTTATACAAGTCTTTGTTTGCCATACAGTCTGGCCCATGAGTAACAATTACCTCCTCCAGTGGAGGGACACTTTTTAATTATACAAGGTAAATATGCAGACAGTGAAATTGATCAGGCAAATACATGCAAGTGCTGATAAGGCAAGAAAATAATTGTAATGTTGAGCCAGGCCCTTGCCTTTAGGTGTCCTACGTCCTTTGCTAATCACAATATCTCCTGAATACACAACAGTAATTACATTTCACTGAGGACATTGAAGCCGAAGTACAATAAAGCCCCTCCATTCATATTTCTCCAACCATGGAGAACATTTGAAAATTACATTTACTCAGCAGAAATGTGCAGATTTACTGAGGATTGCCAAAGCCTACAAATCAATCTGCTCATAACTATTTGTCAAATTAGGCAATGACCTTTCACAGATTCACTTTATGATTTGATCGCAGTCTGGATAAGTTTCATTTCTTCAAGTCTGTATGGAAACCGACAGCTCTGCTCGCACAAATTCAATACATTAGTCGTACAAAGGACATTATACCGTTCAGAGCTTTCAGTCATCTTATTGATGAGTCCTTAACAGAAACCCGTCCACTCATCTGTTCATCCCTCCACTTTTCTAGTGAAAAGGAAGGTACAAGGTCAGGTTTCAAGTTTTATAATGGATCTTAGACTTCGTCAACAAGACATTATTGATAAAACGTTAGAGCTACTGATACATGTGTTAGTTGATAATTCCTTCACCATAATCTGTGTTTAACTTTCCTGAGGACTCCTTCCCTCAGCTGGTTTCAGCTGACCACAGAGAATTGGGTAACACTTAATATAATACGCAACCAGTCCCGGCGGCATGGACAGACATTTGGGGTCCAGGCACACCCAATGAGTCAACTGTGCTAGCACTGGACAAGTCTCTGTCCCCGAACTCGGACGAGCTAAATGAAATGTAACACACACACACAGAGTTGCCAACTTGGCGTCTTTTCAGACGGTTACTGCGACTTGCTGCTCAGAATCTCAGTCAGCGACTGTGTCTACTCTGGCAATGTGACGACAGGCTGGAGAGAGTGACTATGGTCACGGGCAGCAGTGTTACCAGGTCATTTTGTCAGGGAAATAGTTGTCACTTACCTGCTAAATATATTAATTGTCAATGACTTCAGATCAGTAAAAAATTCAGACCAAGAAATACAGACGCAACGTGCATATGCTACGTATAGATAGGGAGGATGTGCTGTGTAATCAGTCCAATCAATACACTCACCTATTATGTTTACATTGGGCCCTCTCACGGAAATCGAAAGCCCACCCACGGATTTATGTCTGCCGCCATGTATGTCCATAATTTATAGGGCAATTAGCTGACACTTCCTGTGTAATCCACTTTACTTACAGTGTAATAATGTGGTATGAATCAGTACATGTAAAATACTTACCAGTTCCTACTGGTACTTAAATGTAAGTACAGCGGAAGGGAGTAACAATTAGGAATTTTAGAGGAAAGGAGAACATTTGTTATACTATAAATATTTATTATATTCCCTTGTTCCGCTGCACCTACTAAAAGTACCAGTAGGAACCGGGTGGTATTCTATATGTACTGATTCTTATGAGGACTTACACGGTAAATACCCGTTCTCACTCCCAACTCGTAAAATACAGACGCTTGGTCAGTGGCTGTCAGCGTCAGATACCCATGCAAAAAATCCCCCTTCAGTGTGTAGGGAGAGTGGTTGGGGGGGGTGGATGGGTCAATTCAGTAACATGTTGACGCCATATTGTCAAGTGCTACTATTAAGTGCACGTGTATGAGAGAACATGATGTGTAAGAATGTTGTATGTATGGCTGTGTGTTATGCTACTGTTAGCAGGACAGCATTTGGTTGTATGTGAAAGGCTGTAGGTGTCCGAGTCCAGTGAATGTGAAGTGAAGTTATATTATTTTGGTATCTTTTAGTATTTAAAATGAAGCCAAGTTGTGTATGTGCATTATGTGTTAAATCATTTTAATGTATGTGCATTTATTTTCCGTCAGACTGTTTCATATTATTTATCATCAGTTTGGTTACACCACAATGTGAATGTATGGGAACTGTATGCAATTGTTTCGGAAATAAACAAGCTTTGCCGTGAGCAACACGCTAACGTCCGTGCTCTCTACTGATTCACAGAGTCACAGTTTCCAGTTGTATTAGGCCACGCAGTGCTTCCTAGCCTGTGTAACCATTGCTGGCGGTCCAGATTGCCCCTAGGTCTACTGCCGGTAACACTAGCAAGCATTATAAAGTGTTACTGAGAATCCTACTAGTTCACTTTACTCTTTTCTAGTGAGAAAAGGTGAGCTGAGCCTTTTGTGGCTATGGGAAGCCACAGTAGGCAATAAATATACTTGCAGATACGAGTGGAAAAGTTATGGTTTACCAATAACTCTGTAGTTTATTGCTTTCCATGGCAGGGCTGTATTTAGAGTTTGCTCCTGCGCCCTACGTTCTGCAATAGACTCCACATTCCCTTTCTAGTCAGCCCCTTATTAATTTATGCATTAACTTGGAACAGGTCCAGTTTGAAATTTCCAATGGCATCCACTCGGTGGTGCAAGCTCAAATGATACCACAATAAGTAATTGGATGTTGTTAGGAATACCATTAAAAATATAAAGCGGCAGGTCGAAGCAGGTCAACAATCCTGCACTCACACTTCTCAACCACGAGTCCTCCTCTCATACAACATCACATTTCATTTCCTTTGAGTTATTTTTCTAATAGGAATTTGTCTGTTTGTTTCCAGACCATTGTTAAATCACTAAATACATTTTTGAAGTGTATAGTTGACCCCCTATAAAATGCACCTGCACGTACCTGGAGGTCAGCATCGAGTTTGGGTGCATAACCTTTTGAACTTGATTAAAGTTTCTTCAAAACAGTTTTTAGAGTCATAATTTAGGCAAATCTGAACATACAGACACACATTTCTGTAATCAGTATGATAAGAACTGTACTGTTAAAACTCATGTATTTTCCCCCCAATGGAAATACATAAAAGAAAAGCATGAGTGACAAAACCCATGAATATTAGTTTCTTTCAGTGTGTTTTATTGTGAAGGTATTATTGTAATCTCATCCTTTGAACTAGCCCTAGTGGGTGTTTCAGTAAGTAAGGAGTTGGGTTAGGAACCGGAGGGTCACTGGTCCAAAGTACGGAGTGTGGACTAGTAGCTGGAGCCAGTTCACCTCATGGACACTGCCAAGTTGCTCTTTAGCAAGGCACCGAACCTCCCCAACTTGTCGGGGCGCCTGTCCAGCAGTCACAGCCCCCTCACTCTGACATCTCTCAATTTGTGCATGTATAGGACCTGAGCATGTGTGTGTATTGTAGGCCTGTGTGTAGTGTGTTCTAACAACAGAGTGAACAAAAATGAGATGCCCACTGGGGGTTAATAAAAAGTTTAAATGAAATGAAATCAGTGCCCAGGAACACTGACACTGTCCTATCAAATGATATGCAGATAATTGCTGTGTGTCCAAACATGTGGACAGTTTTGGCCAAAAACCTAAAGCAATTCAAATTGCTTGCAATTGTACTTACTTATATGACTTATACAATCTATTTATAAAAGTATTTTTATAGACACTGTCCGAGAACATGCACATTAGCACTTTCATTCATGGTATTAGTAGCCAAAGTTATCCTGAGAAAAAAATGTAATGATTGGCATTATTGATAATAGTCAGGTTTCCATCTAAATGTATCGCAAAATGTAACCACAGTTCAGGAAAATCGGCAAAGGAAAATGCGAATGCATGCTTGCAGGTGGCGCTGATTCTCTGGGTACAACGAGATGGCGTAATTAAAAGAGCGCCAGTCGAAGCTCAAACGGTGAAAAACAATGTAGAATACTAATACATCCATGCTCAAAACTCGATGGAAATATGGAATTTGGGGGTTTGTTTCATCCACCTTTCTCTGCTTTCTTTCTCTGTTTATCACCACAAATGAGACAAGAATTAGCGTCAGTAATGCAACAGCAGAACATGGACGTAGGCAGATATCAAAAATGTCTATACACATGCTCGAAAGTCATCTTCCACTTTACATTAAATGCCCACATGTACTGGCTTTTGTCCACATTACGCCCACTACGTGCATTTTGTGTCAGTCACCTGCGCATGGTAATGCCATTTGAAGAAGGATTCAGATTCAAATGTCAAAAGGCAACGACAGAATACAAATACAGTACATTCAATTGCTATTGCTGAAAATTGCCAGCCATAAATAATATCAAAAATAGGATTTCATATCATTAGGGTAATTAGGATAAGGATTGTAACTTTAAAGACCACCTTGGGAGGTGAAGACCAATATGATATCCTCCATATAATCAGTGTGAGAAGCCCATCAGTTGCAATGAACTGAGGTTGACATTGAAGGCTCCTGGTCATTTAAGCCACGCTGACAGCCCACAGCAGATAAACATTGATGGTGTTTACTCATGTCGTCTCCATTAACCTGCAGCTAATGGCACCCATTCAGATCAATGGTTCTGACTTCACTGTGTGCAAATGGATTGCGTTGTTAGAAGCCACTGAGCTTCTTCAGATGATACTTACAGAGAGAAACAACTCAATTCCTGTGATTCGCCAGCTCCCCTTCCTCACTTTCAGTCCTGCCAAGCCTGCTCATTTGTCCTTGGATTTATTCCCTTTAATAGGGGAGCCAGCATGCCTTCTGCCTCAGCTTGAAAATGCACACTGCAGCCAAGGCCACGGCTGGCTCGACAGCCTGGCCTTGAATGACTTCCTGTGTGGGCTGGGTTGAATTCTTGGTCAGGACTGGTATCATGAGCAGATGGATCAAATGTCAACAGTATCTCAATTACTGGTACCTAATGTAAAGTCTAACAGTTAAAGGTGTATCTCTTGGTGTATTTGAAACCAACAGCTGCAACACATTCAATAGGTGATGACTACACAGATACAGTTTTCTACGTACCAGGCCCCCAGGAAGTGCGCCGAGCTTTGAAACCAGTTTGACATAGCAGCCCAAGAGTGGAATTACAACTTCTCAGTCTGTCACGTGATGCCATGGGGCCCAATAGACATACATGGTGAAAAAGACATTTGTAAATCAGTAGAGATATTTTTTTTTTGCATTACGACCCCTACGGAAATTACTCCTTTCACTATTTTGTTAGTTTTCGCTAGTTTGATCTATTCAGTCTGATGACGTTTGGAAAGTCTATGAGATAGTGCAAATCACAACAGCAAAAAGAAAAACGCAACAGCAAATCATAAAACACAACGGCAAATAGGAAAACACGACAGCAAATATAAAAACACGACAGCAAATAGGAAAACACGAAAGCAAATATAAAAACACGACAGCAAACATGAAAACACGACAGCAAACATGAAAACACGACAGCAAACATGAAAACACGACAGCAAATATGAAAACACGACAGCAAATATGAAAACACGACAGCAAACATGAAAACACGACAGCAAATATGAAAACACTTCAACAAATCATAAAACACAACAGCAAATATGAAAACACGACAGCAAATAGGAAAACACGACAGCAAATATGAAAACACGACAGAAAATATGAAAACACGACAGCAAATAGGAAAACACGACAGCAAATAGGAAAACATGACAGCATTAACTTCTACAGGAAAAGGTAGGGCCTATCTAGCAGAGGACGGACCCTCCTGATTGGACAGACGGACTGTCTGTCTTTTAACAGGAAGGAGAGGTGAAAAACACGGAAAAGCGCCCACTTTTAACAAAGAGACAGTCCGTCTGTCCAATCAGGAGGCTCCGTCCTCTGCTAGATAGGCCCTACCTTTTCCGGTAGAAGTTAATGCCGTTTTGTTTTCATATTTGCTGTCGTGTTTTCATATTTGCCATCGTGTTTTCATATTTGCTGTCGTATTTTCCTATTATTTGCTGTCGTGTTTTCATATTTGCTGTCGTGTTTTCATATTTGCTGTTCTGTTTTCCTATTTTCCGTTGTGTTTTTCTATTTGCTGTTGTGATTTGCACTTCAGGGCCACTGTAATGAGAGCCATGTGATTCCCATGCACATTCAAGTTAGCGGAGCGCTAAACAGGAAGTAGCCAGCTCGGCTGGTGGAGGTCTCTAGCGCGCCTGCTCTATGGGCCGCACAGCCCTCTGTATCCAGGTTTTGTTATACATCCATGCTGCGTACATGTGGAAAAAAGGCTGCTTCAAGACTCCCAGGGGACAACACGACACGATCTGTGTAATCACAATATTCATTAGTGTACAACACCTTCACCGTAACAGGTGTGTCAATTTTCCTCCTTGTTATCATCTATCTAATTTTCGATCTTGGCTCTAAACACTGTCAGTCTCTCTTAACACAGATATCCCATATACGTGAATCACAATTTACACAGTGCTTTGATGATACAGAAGTAGGCAAAAAACAAACGAGGGTCAATGTCACTTCTGCCTTGTTGTCTGTGTTGATGAAGCTGTAGCAGAGGTAAGGTAAGCCAGTGAAGAAGTGCTTTTTTTTCATCACAGCCTCGTCTAATCACCTTTAATTAAATGCAAATGGTGGGAATAGGGAATCTTTAATTCAGAATAATGGGAACAAAAGGAGAGACGGGAGGAAACATAAGAGCTTGTTAGCTACCACCATCGGTTTGCTCTCCAGGCGAGTCCTAGGGGGGCTTCTTTTAATCTAGTATCGCCTTGGGCAACAGCTACCCAGCCCTAAAGCATCCGAGCTGGATGAAATTAAGCAAAATCAATGAGGCTTAATTCTGTTTAAGAAAGTTGACACATTTTTCCTTTGTTATTTGGGGCCTATTAACCAATTAGCCAACCAGAGGTACTCCTGACAATGTAAATGCATGTACGCTGTCAGCAGTATTCCTCTGGTTCAACTCAGCACAGTCCAGCTACTATACGGATATGATAAGAGATTTAAAAGCAAGCTGAAATGATGACATGACAGAGATCTCCCTGATTTTCAGAATTTAGTTTCCAGGTTCCAGCAGAACTTTAAAACCTAAATTATTATTATTAAAATCCTGATTCTACTTTGCACCCCTGACTGGGAAAGAATACATGTATCTCTGGGGTGAAGCAGTGCCTTCAGCAGTTCTCATAAACTTCACAGAAGCAGCACTTGGATCCGTGCTTTTTTTTAATTTATCACCTCATATGAAAAACATCCTTGGGTAACAGCAAAAATTGATACGTGATTAAAATTCATATATTCGGTCTGTTTGTTCAAATGATCAGAATAGGGAGACGGTATTTGTCTCAAACATGATTTACGTTTACTCGGTGACTAACCCAGTTTCGAAGTTAAACAAGGTTGTTGTTTTAGCTTTTCATTCAGTGCAGGCACGCATAATGCACTCAGACGGATGTGTCTGTTATCAGCAGGTGTCCATGAATTTCTTTTCAATAATTGTGTCAAGTGTTATCTCCCCCTTATGACAAAGCGCTAAACAGTGATTTATCACCTTCATATACATTCTACCCAGGCACATCACTCCTTTAACGCTTGGAAAGTTTTTCACTAGAAAGTACACACACATAGGCCTATGAGAATCCAGAGTTTATTCGGGGCCTCTCACATACATTCATTCTCCTTTCACATCTATTTTCACCCTGACATGCAATGATTTTGGGCCTCTCGCATACATCTGTTTACCTTCTTACAGTCACACTTCTTTACTCTCATGTAAAGTATACGTATTTTTACTTTTAGATACACTACATTTAACAATGTGAAGAATATACTGCATGTAAGACGAGACTATACAATATGTAAGTACTGTAAGTACTATATGGGCAGAAATATGTCACATTTATATTTGGATTTGAATGGCTCTACTTTAATTGCAATCAAAAAACTGAATCTTAATATTTTGAATGCAGTTGCTCTGAAACTGTATTTGATCCTGAAAGTCCAACTCTCTCCATACTTCCACTTTGAGCTATCACAGTTGACATTCAGTTCTTGCAATTCAGTTTCAGTTTACTGAAACACACATCAGGTCATTAAGGAAGAGCCAAAGATGCTCTATAACAAGCCTTTGTTCTGATAGTTTGTTTAATGGATTAAATCCTAAATCCAGTGGCTAATTCCACAGCAGTGTAACACACGTTAAAACAAGCAAAGCAAATGTATGTCCTGGTTTGAGAGATGCTTGCAGTGAAAGTCAAGTATAACAAAAAAAAGATGTGAGGATATAAAATACATTTATGCATATAAATATGTGAGAGAATAGGCAGGCTATGTGAGTTGAGTGATTGTTAGTCATTGCCAGACATATCTCCACAGCGCTCAGAGGAAGGTCTGGCCCTTCCACACTCAAGACGCAGCGACGGTGGCTCTGCTAAATAGTCTCAGGAAGGAACTTGTTTTGGTGGAAAGAAACCATCACATCCAATATTAAAGTTAACTGTTGACACAATACAGTAACGTGAATTATTTAAATTAGCTGACAAATGGTTAAACTTAATTTGCTGTACAAGTGTATCTCCGTGTGTACTTGGTCCCATAGATAATATATGTGTATTATTAATATACAGAGCATGCGTGACGTCACCCATTGGTTTGTGGAGATCAGCTAACCGTCGTCGAGTTTGCGTTTATGGGCGCAGCCATCCTGGTTGCGGATGTGACGTTTTGAGACGAGAGGGAGGAGAGAGGGAGGAGAGAGGGAGGAGCCATAGACTGTTGGGCGCTATCTGACTGTTTTTTTGGGGTTTTTTTGGAGTTGGCAACGCTGTTTACACTCTTCGTTACCTTACACACGTTCACTGGCAATCTGGATGCAACTGCTGCTGAAAGCTAGCATACATAATTCAAGGTAAGATATAGCTTCGCTAGGTTTTAAATATATCTTTGTCCCATAGTTATATTACATATAAGACGAGTCACATTGTAAAGTAAATGTATCTGAAGATACCATGTAAATTGTCTGTAACATTAGCTAACCACTGGTAAAACATGCTAACGTTAATTTTCTGCAAATCGAAGTTTACGTTGTCAATGCTTATCATTATCTAACGCTAAGTATTAGCAAATGTATAACCAAGTTTCTTAGAACGTTTGGTTAACTGTAATAACCATAATGCACTGATAATGTCTTGCTACTGTTTGCGCCATCAGTCTATGGTTGGCGCATTTCGCCTTTTCATGCTTTTAAGAGCTAACGTTAGCAGAAATAAGCTCATTTAACTAAATTAAAGTTACACTAAAGAACAATAGACTGTTGTTGATTCATCTGTATTCTACCCCAATAATTAATGACGTACAGTTACATTCTAGTGTGCATATATATTTAACTATGAGGGGCTCAAATGGAAATTGATGACTCTCTTTCTTTCAGAAATAGGAGTGTGGAGAGCCATGATGGCATGTGCACCCACCCAATGCCTCAGAGGTAAGTCCATCTTCTCTGGCATCACCCAGAGATGCAGGTGGAGGGCTGTTAACAATCCGGGGAAGATCGACAAGGCTCGCAGGTGTTTTTTTTTCCTTTTTCCACTGTGCATTACAGACAACCAACAGACTGTCACACTATGCTCACTTTAATTGTAAAGGCAGCTTCTGTTTCTTTACCCAGGCATTTGGACTTGACTGAACAGAGTGCTGCACAAGTGCTTTAAGCTTTATATGTTAAGCTATATTTTTATATTGTGGTTTGTAATGTCAACCATTTCTATTGTAATTAACAATGTGGCACTAGTGATTCAACTACCAAATTTTATTACGCAGACATGTCTTGTGACAGTTAAGTTTGCCTTTACCTTGACCCACAGCAGTGTTTTATGTGTGGAATGTACACTGGATTGTAAAAGGTGAACTACATTATTTAATTCATCAATTTAACATAATCTTAAAAATATTGCCAGCGTTGTTTGTGGTTTATGTTGTTTTTGAAGTTAATGCCCATTTCAATGTGAAATAAAGGTCTTTCTAAAGCTACATTTGTTGTTTTTCTGAAGAAACTATAGGAACATGCGCAATATTGTAGTCATACAAGAAGACATTGGTAATTTGATAGAATTTGTAATTGATTAAAAGTGTCTATTTTGGCTTTAATCAACATATGATTTCTTAAATGTTACCATACTTGAATGTTGACAAAGAAGGATCAGGAAAATGTAGTTTGTGCTTTTCTTGTGTGTCTTTATGTACTTGTCAATTTTACCTAGGAGCAGCAGGCCTAACAGTAACACAAGAGGACACATCTATTACAGGACTCACATTTTGAACCTCTAAATACCAATGACTGCTAAAGTGCTAAAAGTTGGTCCGTCCTTTCAGCAGAAGAAGCTGAACCGAAAATGATTTTCTGGCATCATTATAATCAGAACACATTTGAGAACTTCGGATGTGGTCAATGCAATCTGTTTTCCACAACCAGATGAATGGCACCAAATACGCTGCTCTATACACCTGGGGCCTCATGTATAAACGTTGCGTACGCTGGTTTTCACGGACACTTTGTGATGTATAAAAAATGTACTTGACGTGAGAATGTGCGGGACGTCCGCAAAGTCTTTTCTGGCTCTGTAACGTGGCGAATTCTAACTGAAAAGTGCCGAAAATCACCAAACACTCCAAAATAAAGTTTCCACTTCACTTACTGGTACACGTCTGTGACGTTGTCTATGAAAAAACATAATTATATCCACTGATACTCCATAAAAGTTTGATCATTTATGTGGATAATGTTTCACATCTTTCACACTATTAACTGTTTAATTTGCAGGCTACTCTGTTGAACATGAGGATGGGAAATGAATGAAAAATCCATTTAGAAAATACTTTCAGTCATCCTCTGTATTTCCCATAGATGAAATATCTTATTCACTGTGCAACAAAAAGATCGGCCCAGAAAAATGCAATAGTGTCTGTGAGTCTGTAGTTGCTGAGGCTCAGACATCCATGGCGAGCAGGAGGTTGGATGCTGGGCCGTCTTGACTGTCTTAATTCTGCACATATTTCTGTTACTGTAGTCCTATTTACTATTTCATTATTCATCCATGCGTGGCGCAGCAGATCCGTGCGTACTGTCACCTGCCGTGGAGACGCCGGCCTCACTAACCTCTCCTCCTCTGAGTCGGGTCTCCCTCGCGCTGGACTCAGTTTCACTGAGCCTACTAACACTTAGAAAATAAATAAATGGCATTACATCAGTGAGTTCAAACTGCTTATTGTGCGTAATTTGGACTGACACTGAGATGCATGTTGTTCTGTAACTGGTGTAGCGCTGCCACTTTTCTCTTGATTTCCACTTCGACATTAGACCTTTTTTTTTTTTATTCTGCAATGGTTCGGTGCATTCACTGACCGGTTTTCTTTTATTGCTTATCCAAGATGACAACCTCCAAACAGAACATTTTTGTTCTCGGTTCTACCTCCGTGATCAGCACCTCAACCTCACAGTCGGTGAAGTTTTTTTTCCGTCTGCAGCGGGATAACCCGTTGTGATTGGACGAAGAATGACATCGGGGGTGCATTTATAGTAATTTCCATATTAATTTATGGGAGGAGGCAAGGGAGGGTCGGTGGCTCGTTCTAATTCACGTTGATTGTGATGTATAAAGGAAAGGTTCGCAGGACATGGCGTACGCCCGGTTTTATACATGTGAATATTTCTGTGCGTAGGTACTTTTCAAGTTTTGGCTGTACGCCATCTTCTGGTATGAAAGCTGCACAATCTTTTATACATGAGGCCCCAGGTCTTCCTTCTGTAGGCTCTGGTCATTCAGTTTTCAGTGTGGATACCTTTGAAAAGACAAACATGTAGTTAAGGCATGGTAGATCACAATGAATTATATTAATATATGAGCTTGTACATGAAGGTATGCTTCAGTTGAGGACATGCAGTATTAAGTAAACATACTCCTACATGTCAAATTTATCTTAGACGATGTGTATTGTACGCAACACTTTTTTAGTGATATGTACATTTTAGTAATGAACAGAATTTGTAAATATAGATTGTAACATGTATGTGACTCATCTTAAAACAGACTAATGTGCTGACAGAAGGTCTTCAAATAGATTAGCAGACACGACAGTAAGTGGAAGAAAGACATCAGTGTAACAGCATCAACCGTGGTTAATAACTCCTGCAACAACATGCTTGTTAGGTACATTAACAGTCTGAAATAATGTATTTAGAATTTTTTGAGAAAAGATTTTTTGAGAAAAGCATATTGAACCTGGTGCTTTATACATTTGGCTGCAGAACTGAAGATTTATCAAGATAGAACATTTTACAATAATATATTTTTTCATGTGCGACATTTTATCGCAAAAACGGATATTCTGGCCCACTGCCCCAGCGCGGCTTTGTCTGAGGTGAGGGTGATGGTGATGCTGTGTGGGTGCCGCGGGGGTGATAGCGTATGTGCCTGTCCTTCGGGCGCCTCCGGGTAACGTTGCCCAACTCTCGGGCGGGGTACATATATTTCAGTATATTCAAGTTAAAGTCTCCGCTTGTCCCGTGCGAATGCGCCACACGAAACTCAGATGTGAGGGGGTACTTTCTAAATCACACGCGGTCCCAAAATGATTCTAATCCCGTGCGAATAGGGTTTATATGAATTTGCACTATAATGTTAGCTAGCTATATCAGGCTTTGACTTTAAGCTAACATTACCATTATATGCGCATCGATTAGCCATAACATCACATATGGTTAAAAACAGATCACCGGCGAGACTGTTGTGCATACCTACTGTATACGACTGTAACGTTAAATATATATATTTTAATCCATTTATACGGTCTGGTCTGCATAATGTTATTAGTTAGCCCGCTAGCTTGGTTAGCAAGGTGCAATCTAGCTAGCTAACTGATATTAATTGGGATATTAACGTTGGCTAACGAAAAACAGTATTAAAACAAAATGTAACGTTACTTACAAAAAAGAACTGCCGACTCCTTTGAGTGTCTTGTCGTAAAACTGAACGTTGAACAAGACATTATTAGGCGACCAAGTGTCACAATCACGAAGACGAAAGCTGGTCAACTCCCAAAATGAAGTTTACGTGCCATGGATAAGCTTTGCTAAACCTCTGTCATGAGCCACGCCCTGAAACACCCCCTGCTTTATCGGTGATTTTAAAATCAACGAGACCATAATTCAAAAAATGGACATCGTTCTGTGTTGCAGAAGACTTAAAACTAGTGATTGAGAATATAAACTCTTAATTGAAATGTTTACTGAGGTAATAAATCAAGTGAGAAGTGGGTCATTTCACCATAGACTTCTATAGAAACTGACCTCCTTTTTGCAACCGCACGTTTCGCCCCCTGCTGGAATTAGCTGTTAGCTGCTAGCTGCCCTCCGGTGAGTGTGTACAGCCAGATAGCCGTTAGCCGTTAGCTGCTAGCTGCCGTCCGGTGAGTGTATTCAGCCAGTATTCTGTAATAATCATCCCAATAACAATCCACGGAGCGCCCGGTGGTCTGGTGGATGTCCTGCATAGGACAGATCATGCCTTCGCAGCGAAAGGTTTAGATTATTTTCCCCTCAAAATAGGCAATTGAGCACTGTAGTGGTTATGACCATATCAGTGACTATGGGAAACGGGAAAAACGATGTCTGTGGCTTGCACAGTAATAGCGTTACTGAAGCTTAGCTGTAGCATCGCGCTGTCTCCTGGGAATTCAGTTGTAGCAGGAAAAGGTAAACAGTAGTGTGCAGATCGGAGCGTAATGTGTGAAGAGTGAAGAGCGGAGTTGTTTACAAAGGAAGAAGCTTGGAGTAACGTAACTATGGAGAATATAGCAGATATACAACACACGGAAGAGCCTTTTGAGTTTGATGGTCGTACTTATTTATTTGAACCTGAGTATACAGACGAAGAACTAGCCTCACAAGAGTTGGGAAGAACGAGACAGACAGAGGGGAAACAGGCAGATGAACTTGCCGCTCCAAGCGCAAGCTAAAGCTAGCCTTCAGTAACTGGAGGACATAGCCACACCACCGCCGCTCCGTGGATTGATATTGGGATGATTATCACAGAAGTCTGAATACACTCACCGGACGGCAGCTAGCAGCTAATGGCTAATGGCTATCTGGCTGTATACACTCACCGGAGGGCAGCTAGCAGCTAACAGCTACTACCGCAGTACTGTTTATTTTAGGGGGGAATACACTTCAAGACGTGACATGACCTGTCCTCTGGAGGACATAGCCACACCACCGCCACTCCGTGGATTGTTATTGGGATGATTATCACAGAAGCCTGTCTGAATACACTCAACGGACGGCAGCTAGCAGCTAACGGCTAACGGCTATCAGCTAGCAGGGCAAGCTAGCTACCGGCAGGATAGAGACAGGGACCAGGGTAGGTGAATTTAAACAATGTCTGAGTTGAAAACGCGTCTTGTTGACACGTAAGGGTCCTGTTCATGTGGCACAGACATATTAATTGTATTTTGTATCTGTTAAGAGGCACAAAGGCACTCTAAAACTTGCCCCGACCACTGCCGTTTTAGCTCAGGGGACGCTTGTAGTACGTAGCAGCAGCTTCTCCGTGTTACCTGCACTGATTCGGGTCAGGGTTTTTTTCTATCGAAAGTACTCGCTTAGCTATAAAGATTAACGTAAAAATTGGCCGGAATTCTCCTTTACTGTTGCTCAATCCGACCGGAGTTTAAAGTTAACTCAAAGAAAGCAGGAATGTTGGGGACATCGGCACCGGAACTATAAGGAAATGAACCGTGGTCGATTTACACTGTTCTCCCAAATTAGTTGACTTTACTAGAAATTTGCGTGGAAGCCCGTTGTCTTCAAGTCTTACATTTTTACACAAGGTGAAACTTAACAGGTCAAGTTGTATTAACACAGAGCGGTATGTTGATGCAATAGACAAATCAAGTTTACATTAGTAGTCATTCCCTAAAAATTAGTAATTAGTAAACACTTTTTGCTGCCAACTGCAGCGATCTCTCTTAATACTGGACCAATGTCAAAGACTGTTGATCCATCAGTCACTTAGACACAAAAACATAGGAAAATAGAGTCCAGGTTGAAAAACACGGTAGCTACCTTTTAAGATTAATGTCTTTAATATATTTCGTCAAAAACACTAAAAGGAAGACAATCAACATAAAACATTAATATTTTCCAACGTATTGTGCTGGGTGGAAAGTTTCACTCAGGAGACAGAGTTATTGATTCCCAATCTGTGTAATTAAAATTGAACTTTTGCTCACTGCCCAGAGCCCATCACTTCCCCCGGGTCTCGGTCATGGTGCAACAATAAATGTAGATAAACATGAACAGTAAATCAACCATACAAAACTGAAACCCAGACAACATAAATGCACACCCAAAACATTAACACAACATTATTAAAACACACTTTCACTAGGACAGAAACCGTTCACAACCTTTTTTTTTTTTCTTCCCATGAGCCTTTGCACCGCTTCAGTGCAAAACAGTTCAAACGACCCCGCCCCTCCCATAGAGAAACTTAAGATCCTTAGTTATCTCTGCTTAACATGATTTGTGCACTGCATACTTAAGCTGATTATTACAAACAACTAATGTGATTTAGCAATGAATATGTTTTTTAACAAAACATGAAAGAATAAGTAGTGACCACTAAAAACTAACTAAAAACTTTAATTACAACCTAGTGTGAATGAGCAACGAATGTGTGTAATATGTAAATGCAGAATACTGTGCACCTTACTGTACACATAGACACATGGACGTACACAGTCTTTCTCACGCACATTTTAATGCGTTTGTAAACTCTTGAACTCAAATAAAGAGAGGGCTTAACTCTATCTTAAAAAAAGTAATACTATGTGATCAGAATGTACATTTAATCTCTTCTCCGCATACTTTGAATGCTTATTAACAGTAAGCATGCCCTTAATATCTTCTTTAAGTCTTTTCACGACTTGAAATGCATTAGCAGCTCCACAGAGATCGGCTCCTTAACTGCAATCATTTCCATACTGAACCTAAAGTTGGGTAACAACCAATTAGGAGCAATAAATAGCCAAAAGATCAAGGAAAATAGTTGCCGGGAACCTTAAGACCGCGTCATCATCACAAAACAAAGTTGACAGGTCTGTGTGGATCAAACCGGCAGCACATGAAGCTGCTCAAGCCTTCCTCAGTATTCTGTGAGCATCTCTGCAAACATCCCACTTCCAGAAATAATCTGCTCCAATGGAACCGAAAATAGAAAATGTGTATGTTTTCAGCTATCTCAAGAAAAAGAAAACAAATCGTAGAAATAAGATTGTAATCATTAGACGGCTCAATGTAAACACTCTCCACATTGCGGCCGCATGTTTAAATTATGCTTTTCTACAGCTTCTGTCAATCTAACCAACACTGAAAGAAATCGGGCTAAATGAGGCCACAGAAGACTGTTGATTTGATGGCTAATTAAGGCCCAGATTGCTGAACATTAGCATGCAATGGCATATATAACCACCCTGGGAAACTCACCTCTGACAGGTCTTAATCAATTTTGATCCCGATGAAGACATATTAATTTTAGATATGCGACAAGCACCTGTAAACCCTGTTTCCCAGGCATGTTTGACGTTATATTAGTGATAGGCACAAGTGGTGAATCTTCCAAAGGAAGATGTGACAGGCTACTCCACAGAGAGGAGCGTTCCTGGCTCAATGAGCCCCCATGAGCCTGCCGGTTTGAGATATTCGCAAATGTAGGCAGGTGAAACGTCTTTACATCATTATATATGTGTATTGCAGTGTTTTCCCTTCCTGAGTCTTCATTAGACTACAGGGTGAATGTATTGCTTAAAAATAAACTGCAAAAGAGTGTCATTAAATGTATGATTGTGGAAAGAAGCTCTTATTTTTGTTCCTCTGATGCTCGGATTCATTCTCCTTTTTTAAAGTAATGAAATGGTGCAAAAAGATCTATCCTCTGGAGAAATCTGGTTTCACGTGGTTACAAAAATGAGATGTGAGAAAAAACAAATAGTTCATAATGCCTAAAGAACTTGAACCCTGTACATTTCCTTGTTTTGGGAGCTTCAGAATGTGTGCTAATACTCTGCATTTCATATTTGTTTACTCTGCCTTCTTGCGCCCCAGGAAATGGTAATTGTTGTTTGTATATGCATGTTTGGGTATTTTGATTCATGATGATATTTTTTCTCCTCCATCCAAGGACAATTACCAAACAGTATAGGAGATAACAGTGTTTGCTAGCAGCAAAGGCATACTTTTGATTAAAAAGAAATAATGGGGAGATATTTTAAACACCTAAAGCTTTGCACAGACACAGTTGTTACTGATCCCCACCCGGAGCTGAGGCTTCCCTTTGAATGACTAATATCGCTGCACTTTTTCTATCCACTGTAGAAGCTCATCAATTGATCAAAATTGTGGGTTTTTAACTAAGGAGGAGTCAGATTTTGTTGGAATGATTATGGTCAGAGAAAACAAAAGAAAACAAAACAAGGACAACACTAAAAATGGTCTAATAATTATTAGATAAATGTGTGTATTTCAAACCTTTCATTTAGGCTTAAAGGGTAACTACCGTTTTTTTTTCCAACCTGGACTCTATTTTCCTCTGTTTTTGTGTCTAAGTGACTGATGGATCAACAATCTTTGACATTTTGCCAGTATTAAGAGAGATCTCTGCAGTCAGCAGCGGAGAAACAAGCTACAATGTAAGTTAATAAGGACAATTGTTCAGCTTGTATTTACCTTCACTTAAGTGTTCGTTTTGCCGCTGACAGACTCAGATCATTATTCTAAGTGTCTGACAACATTATGGAAAGGATCCCTTCAGAGATAGACCTTTAAAACTTCTTTGAGACCTTTCTGTTTAACCAGAAACAGCTCTGAAGTCGCTAGTGCTGAACCCACCAGACTCCATTTAAAAAAGCAATACTTTTAGCGTGTATGGAGCCAACATATTTTCACATATAAATCGGTAAACTGTGTTTATTTCAACCAAAACTAGAGCTGTGATGGTTGGAAAAGTAGAAAGACGACCCTAAACGGCTTTTCATAGTTTTATTTTGTTTCTGTCGACTTTGAATGAAGTGTATTTTATGATGCTAAAATCACTGATTATTTACATGGAGTCTGGTGGGTTTAGCGAACGCAATTTCGCGGCTGTTTTTATTTTTAAAAAAGGATCTTACTCTTTAACAGAAAGGTCGACCTCCTTAGAAATCCTTTCATAATGTTGTCAGACACTTAGAATAATGATCTGAGTCTGTCAGCGGCAAAACGAGCACTTTTAGTGAAGGTAAATACCAGCTGGACAATTGTCCTATTAACTTACATTGAGGTTTGTTTCACCGCTGCTGACTGCAGCTATCTTGCCAAATACTGGACCAATGGGGGTCTTAGGGATTATTTTATCATCTGGGACCCCCCCTGAGTCCCTTTATTACGAGTTAGCTGACATCTTTTAGCGCACCAAGAATAATAAGGTGAAACAACTTCCTGCATGCAGCAGTAGCTGCTCTGACATCTTTGCTGTAGTTTGAATGCGGAGAAAGTAACAGATTACCAGCTTTAAGTTTTTATTAAGCAACTCGCCACAGAGATAACAATGTTGTTGCTGTGTGTTTCTCTTGTTATCTTGACTGTAGCAGCAGGCAGGATGACTGGTGATCCTGAAGCTGCTGTTCCAAGTTAGATGTCTTTGACACTTTGGCAGCCACTGTTTCTTCATTGCATATCATTCTGGTTGTTGTTTGGGGGCGTATACATCAACGATGCCATCTTCTCTCTTTTGGTCAATGCAGCCTCCAGACAAACACACTAACATTGTAACTCACCATGTCCAATCAGGACAGTAGTAGAGTGCAATCTTTTACAAAGACTACATTTGGCTTGTAACTGAAGTCATTTAATCATTCTCAAACTTTAACACCACCAGCCACCGTCTCATTTTGATGACTCCATGCTCCTCTGCACATCTCCAAACTGTCAGAAGTGTGTTTGTGTGTGTGTGTGTGTGTGTGTGTGTGTGCGCTGCCTCATCGTAGTATTTACAGTAGGAGAAGCCCACAGGCCTAATTGGCATGGTCAGTGATGGAGCATATGCACTTTCCAGTGGGAGCCCATCTGACAGGTTGATGCCGATGACTGCCTACATAGTCTCCATATGTGGCAGACAGAAGGGCCTGTATGGACATTGCCCTTCAACTAATCAAGCCAAGTCACCCGGCTTATACCTCAGCCTTTTAGAAGACTTTATCCAGAATCCGGAGCCAGAACACTACCCCTTACAGCATGCACACAAACAACAATACACACACACACACACACACACACACACACACACACAGGAGAAAATGTGTTGAGATTTGACAGCAGAAATAAATAAAGAGGGAGTTGGGTAAAAAAGAAAGTGAGGGAATACAGAGAAAGAGAGAAGCTGCGTGGTGCGAGTGTGAATTCAGCCTCCAGCTGGGCAGCTAAATGGACTTGGTCAGTCATTAGCATGCAAAGGTCTGGTCCGGACATTTAAGGTTATTCATTCCCCAGGCTAATCCAACACCCAGCTACTTCCTGAATCACTCTTAATCAATGCCTTGTTTACTACTTGTTGTTGTCCCGGTGGTTATTTTCCACAACAACACTCCAAGAGAAAAACCTGCCAGCCGCGGGTCAGCCGAGTGCACCGCACGTTTGGAGTGTTTCGGGGGGCTGCAGATGTTAGCGCATGCTTAATAAGGTTGATCACAGGAGCCCCAACCTCGCAATGTAATTCCACTACCCAAGGTGCATCTGTTCTGCTTGTACTCACAGCAACCCCATGGTGCTGGAACTGTTTCACAAAGTCACACAAGTCATGCAGTGGCTCGGCTGCTGCCTCCATAACAGGCAGTGGAGGGATCAAAACGCAGCCAGGCCAAGGGGAAACGGTTGGATATTGGCCGTGCACAGCATAGCACACATCTTCAAGGCAAGAGATATAAATTGTATAGACTCCAGTTGTTTATTTTACTTCATGCACTGGGGAATATCTGCGTGCATCGTCTGCCTTGTACAATCAGCCCTTTCCCCGATAGCAAAGTCTGAGATAAGGATGTAGCAGCGCATCACAAGCCCGTACATTATGTGAAAAGACCTCGCTCCATTGGCAGCATCTGCTCTTCGCCCACACCGTATCACCTGACCATTGTGCCGCAGGTTATCCACAATGCAAGGGGGTCATCAGATAACTGTCAAAGTCACCACAAAATATCCCTGGGGATTTTGTTTCACAGTGTTATCAAAATGAACTCATGAGCAAGAGAAGTAAAAAAAAGACTATATTGAACTGCAGCATCCCTGTGAAGATGTCCTTGCCTCTTCTGCTTCTTCTGAGTTTTATTCATTTAAAATACACCTCCAGTCACAAAGTAAATAGATTGTGAGTTTCCGTGCTGCTTTACTTATTTTATGCTCGGAGTGAAATGTGATGTTTCTGCCTCTGTTGTTCCCTGAAGATGTTGGCTGACCCACTTTGCCTCATCTCGTGCACCTGGAGGGTGCACACAATAAGGAATATTTACAGGGGAGTGTTTAGAATCAATCTGATATGATTAAGTAATGAGTTTGAAACAATTAGAGGGGGATCACATTAAGCAATGTGGTGTACAGTATGGTAGTATGCATCACGTGGGTGTAGATCTCTGGTGTTGAACAGAATTGAGTATTATTCTGGCAAAGATATTTCTCCTGACACCTCATCTTACACAGTGATGGTCTCACAACAATAAAACTAATCAAGGCACCTAATAAAAGATACATGAGATAATAGCACACATTTGATCTGTTTTACAAATGCAAAAGTCAATTTTGATTCTGTAAATACTTTAAAAAAAAACATTTTTAACGCTAGGCTAGTCTATGTCCATGATGTTCCACTCTGGGATTGTTCCGTAGCTGATGGAAATTCCGCCAGATGTCCTTCTTTTGGGACAGATTGTCCGTCACCTTCCTCTGTCTCTGTGTTGGCGTTCTAACCTCTGGTGGATTTGTGAGGACTGTGGTTAACTGCTCCTCAGATCTCTGCAGGGTAAATCCAGACAGCTAGCTAGACTATCTGTCCAATCTGAGTTTTCTCTCATATGACCTCAAAACAACCTTTGAACGTACACGTTCCACCAAAACAAGTTCCTTCCTGAGACTATTTAGCAGAGGCACCGTGGCTCTGTCCAGCCCTTAGCCCCGCCCAAGATGATTGTGATTGGTTTAAAGAAATGCCAATAAACCAGAGCAGGTTTTTCTCCCATCCAGGAATGCTGTGTGGACTAGCCAGACCTTCCTCTACAGCGCTGCGGAGGAAGGTCTGGCAAAGCGAGACTAACGCTAGGCTAACCACTACAGTATTAAGGTATAAGACTTTAGCAAGGTGTATTATTTCCTTTGCGCGAAGGCGACTTAATCCCATAACCAATGATGAGCTAAGCTAAACGAAGGCAGGCTAAGCTTACTGTAAAACGTACCGTAAAACTACAGGTCAAACCTCCATTTTTAAACAAGAACAGAGAAAGGGACCTGGGGCGATCAGATCTGATCCGCATAGACCGAGGGATAATTAGGCCCGATCTAAAATGCAGTCGACCCCAATCAACGCAAACAGAAAAAGAACACCAACACTGGCAGCAGCATAGGACAGCTGTGGTTGAAAAGTGGAGCAACACATGCCATTTTTCATACATTTTATGTGTCACTGTGACTCACTGTGTCTCAACTCAAAGTTTTAAGTAATGACATACCACAAGATCGAAGCTTATAGTGAGCCTGCTTAGATGTCTACACATACACATAAGTGTTATTATTAGATATTATTCCCAATTATTTTCAAGAGCATCTTCAATTTGTAGAAAAAACAAACCTGAGTGGATAAAGTCCAATTATTGCAAGAAAGGTTTTTACAATTGACTGAGGAGAAAAGGTTGATGTATCACGACAAAGTGCAAAGGAAAGAGATCTATCAAATCATGACAGCCATGAAGCATGTGTGTTATGTGTCACTCTGCTCCACTGAAGGGATAAAAAGCAACAGCAGATGAAGACTTCATATCTGTGTGGAGCGATGGGGGAGCTGTAACCTGTCAAAAACGAATACCTAAAACCGACCTAAATGTCATATTTCCATCATCGTTTCTACATTGTTCTCCACCGTTTGAGGTGTGACTGATGCTTTTTTAATCATATCATCTTGTTGCGCCCTCTTACTCTGCAGTGGTAGCACCAACCAACTGTTTATATTCATGTGCTCAACTGCTAATATTCACATAACGGTGGACATTAACATTTAAGGCGATGTTCAAACTTGGTGTCTTTTTTTGAGCTGCCAGCGTCTGTTTTACATTATAATCCTATGGAGTAAACCCTGTTTTCAAAAAAAGTCCTTTCACTACAAAAGCACCCTAGTCAACTAGTCGACTTTCTCGTCAAAAAGACGCCTACATACAACATAGCCTACTGCAGATTTTCTGGAAATTACGTTAACATTTGTGCTACATTTGGATGAAAAACTGACCACTGACACAAGGACCCGTTGAATAGGACCAGGGTTTCCCCACCATTATAAAGCTTAGGCGCAGCACCCAAGCCATTGTAGGGCCCACCTAAGCCGAATGAATGTAAAATCAATGTGAGCATCAAAACTACATTACAGCTATAATATATTATATACAACTAAATTACTTTTCTCAGACCCTACCCGGACCTATCTGGACCCAATGTTACAACATTTTATTCGGGCCCGATCTGGTCTATATCGACGATGTTCCACTTCTGGGATTGTTCAGGTGCTGCCGGAAATTCAGCAGGATGTCCCTCTCTTTAGACCAGATGTCTTTGTGTTGGCGTTTGTGTTGGTGGATTTGTGAGGACTGTGGTTAACTGCTCCTCAGATCTCTGCAGGGTAAATCCAGACAGCTAGCTAGACTATCTGTCCAATCGGAGTTTTCTGTTGCACGACTAAAACTACTTTAGAACGTACACATGTTCCACCAAAACAAGTTCCTTCCTGAGACTATTTAGCAGAGGCACCTTCATTGTGTCCGGAGCTTTGGCCGCAAGAGCACGATTTTCTCCCATCCCAGAATGCTGTGTGGACTAGCCAGACCCTCATCCGCAGCGCTGTGGAGGAAGGTCTGGACATGCAAGACTAGGCCTGGCCTGACACAGGTCCTGGATGGGGTCCTTGTAACTAGGAACATGCAGACTTCAAAATGCATTCAGACACATAAAAAAACAATCCACGGTTTTGTCTGAAGCTGTGTGGGGGAAAGACCAAAGTATGCTTCTACAACAATAGATACAAGGGTCTCTGGCTGTTTGACTGCTGTTTATTTCCCTTCCTGTCAATTTTGCCTTGCTACTGTTTAACCTGCTCACCAGACATTTGATCAATAGGCCTGTGTATTGATTGCAATGCTTGTCTTGTTCTGCAGGTGATTTTGATGCTGACCAAACTATTTGACTTCAACCTCAACAGTGTGACTGAGAGTTCATTATGGAGGTAAGCTCATCACACGACACGAGCATGGCATTTCTAGAAAAGCCTGACAGTAAATTGGTCAGATGGGACTGTTATATATAAATTAGGGCTGTCAAAATAAAAACATAACGCAGATTAATCCATTCCGTATTGATGTTTGACCCGGAGCCGTTCTAGCCACCATTAGACTGTAAAATGAAGGAGGGAGACGAGAATGTGCTACCTGGATCATTGATTGGAACATTTACTTGTAAAAATCTTCTTCCTGCCAACCCTGGCTACCGAAATCTGGTGCCACTGATATGTCTGCTCTTCTCTCTGATGCTCTGAAACACAAACACCGCTGCACATGACGCTAGTTAACACTATACTCAACAGCAGCTAACGTTAGCCTACCGCTAGCTAGTTAACACTATACTCAACAGCAGCTAACGTTAGCCTACCACTAGCTAGTTAACACTATACTCAACAGCAGCTAACGTTAGCCTACCGCTAGCTAGTTAACACTATACTCAACAGCAGCTAACGTTAGCCTACCACTAGCTAGTAGCTGGATTAAACAGGGTTAAATGCTGACAGCTAACACTAAACGGTGTAAAGTGTGACTGTGTTTTACTGTAGAGGATTCAACACCGGGATGTAACAATCTGCAGCTGCTGTCGGAGAAACAACACAGACGGTGCGTTCAATGAAACTGGTAACCTACAGCCTCGTGGTGCATTTGAAGTTATTGTAAATGTCCATTTCCCATCTGGTAGTTGTTTTTGTCGTTCAACAGCAATTTACTAGTGAAATAAGTTATTGTTATTGTTATACGTTATTATTAAATCATTTAATTTTGACCATATGGCCTTAGCAATAAACAAGCCGTTCTTTAATGTCACCAACTGTTGTTTAGTACGCTTTTTTTTTTTCTTTTCTTTTTTTACTTTTTACTTTTTTTACTTCTTCGTTCAGGCACCATTAATTATGTATGCGATTAATTCCGATTAATTAATAACAGAGTATGTAATTAATTAGGTTAAATGTTTTAATCGATTGACAGCCCTAATATAAATATTTCTAGTGTTTTTATTCCTGTGGTTTAAACTGCTTCCAGCAGTGCTCTTAGATATAAAGAATACCAATACTCACAAGGATCTCATAATGTGAATTAATGAAACATTCAAAGCTTGAAAAAGATGCAACGGTCTTAAAAAGATCTCCCAAATGGCGAGCCTGAGTAGCTGACTGTCTTCAATCAGTTTTAATGTCTGTGGGCAGCAGAAATCCCTCATATGAAAGCCACTAATCAACGTGACTGGAGCTTGCAAAGTTATCCAGTAAATTACCTTGACCAGCCTTGAACTCAGCTTAGACTTACTTAGAGCTTCTGCCTCGTTTTCTGCCTCGGTCCTCACGTAACTTTGGTAGATGCCGGTTAGGGAGGAATGTGGCAGCATTAATGTATTAAAGAAAGAAAGTCATAACCAAGAATATTTGCACGAGTACTTATCATTATGAAATGTATGTTGCATTAGTATTGTTGCCTATGGAGAGTGATACCACAGACATGGACTGACTGATGGAATGATCAAAGAATAACTACATAAGAAGTAAAGAAAGAAAAGGTCTGATCAGCCTCGTGGTGTATAATCTCCCTACAATTGAAACAACTCTCAAACCTGCTGAAAAGACATTATATGTTTTTATTTATTTATTGTACCTCTGCAACTTGTTTGTAATGACCAAAGTTTGTTGTCCAAATGAGACAAATAGCTAGTTTGTAAGCAGAATTTTCAGTTGGCACATTCAGATTTTTCCAGTAAATTGTAATTTTTTTAAATCCACCTACAGGGGCGTCAATATAGACAGTGAAGGCATTTCGGTGTCACTGGTGCTTGTGGGGTGTTTTTTTAATTTTTTTATTGGTTGATACAGTAGCAATCTATAACAAAATGATATGATTATTCTACATAAGCTTTAAAAACAAAAAAAGCGATAGAAAACTATTCAAATAAATGAATAATAAATATTTTCCTTTTTCTTTGGTATTTTCGTCATACACAGATATGCAATGATGATTGCTGGGTAATATGTATGTCGATGTTGTCTCTATTTGATCATGGGACGAGACGATACGATACACAGTAGCTAGTTCAGGCAAAAATCTGTCAAGACTGACAAGCTGAGCGCATCTGCAAGTGAGCAGTCATGCCTTTCAAACACATTAAAGAGCCCCTCATAATAGCTCGACTGTAACTACCTTACCACTAACTAACTTGACATTAGCAGCTCTGTGATATTTTAAAATGTTAGGAGCCAACGTGGAAAGATGTTATGTCGACCTTTCTGCAAGATCAATGAAAATAAGTCTGAAAGCAGAAAAACTTTAAAGAGCCCCTATTATGTTTTTTTTTAGTGTGTTTAGTTTGTGTATGTATGTAATAGATGTATAAAGTACAAAAACCACACTTCACTGCAAATGGAGCATCCTCTCCCACAGACAGCACTTTTTCTCAACTGTCTTGCCCACATTCCTGTTTGAAATGCCTCAATTAGTGATGTCATTAATTGAGAGTGCCAGCCCAGTTTTTCATATTTGCTGCCCATTGGTGCTGCCTGAGCAAGCACAACCCCAACACCTTGTTTGCATTTGGTTGACCAATCACAACAGAGTGGGCAAGCTGACCAATCAGAGCAGACTTGGCTTTTCGGGAAGGCGGGCCAAGAGCTCAGACAGCTTTTCAGGCAAACAAGCAGCAACAATGGGCAGTATGAGAGACGTAATATGTTTTTTGAACATCAAAGCATATAAACCTATTCTAGTAGATCCCAAGAGTACAAGTATGATGCCAAAAAGGTGTATAATAGGGGCTCTTTAAATAGGAATAACAAAAACCATCACATATACTACAAGACTATGCAAACATTTTAAACTGAAAAAGTTAAGAAAAGCTACAATGTGACCTACAAAACTAAACCAAAATCAAATAAAATTCTTCATGTTCAGCTTATGATCTTTTAAAGATTGACCAGTGGCTCCATGTTTATTGTGCTGTATGTTGTGCTGTTCTATTCAAGTTTTGTGCAAGTTTTATTCAAACTCACAGATTTGATTTCAAATTCTAGTGGAGATCCCAAACTTCGAAAAGATACCAGATGTGTCAGACGGAATTATGAGGGAGACATATAAAAACATGCACAAGACATCTAGATGATTTCCATTTGATGTAATGACACAGCCTTAAAAACATGGCATCTTAGATTTGAATGTTTCACTTGGTATAAGCATCACGTAGCTTCAATGAAGTGTTGAAACAAGCTGAGACTCTTGCTGCATATGTGATACTGAGTGGCAGTGTGAAAATGTATCTTTTTCTGTGTATATACTTAAAGGGGTAACATAAAGGTAAACTCAAGATGTATATACTGGCTATTCATATGTTGTCTACGTGTGTCAAACCTACAGCATGAACACCCAATTCAGAGCATGGACAAATGACAATAGGCCCAAGCCAACTTGTGGCATTCCTCGTTAATCTGTTTGAGTCTCAGTTCCACAAACTTTTGTATTGCAACTGTTGTCACTATGGATTAAATGGCCCTTTGGATATGGAAGGTAGAATCTGTCAAAAAGCTGCATACTAATGTTTATACCTGTCAGCTTAATTATTTACATTAAAGGCTGAGCCAACCTACATTATATTCCTGCTTCCTAGGTAAACGGCAAGCCAAAACACTTTTGACACATTTATACATTTTGTACCTAATACAAAAAAGAGTGTCAGCTAAATAGAGATGACAAACCTTTACCTTTGGATTGATCTCTTTTCAGCACGATAAACATTGAGGAATAAAAATGATGACACAATAACTTTTGGTCCCATTCTAGTTTACGCTACATTAATATGACGTAATAAGACTTTCTATCAAATTAGACCAAACTGGAAACAATGTGGCCTTAACTAGACAGTACATGAACAGTTATACCCTAATTAGGGACTGTTTGTTATTTATATAAAGTGTCACCGGAGGAGTTTTGGGATCTTTAGTAAAATTAGACTTGAACCTCCCTTCGCCAGTAAAAGAAATTCTATCACTCTCCAAAATGATTGTGAAAAGAGGAATGACCCTCCCCATCAGTTTATGGATGCCTACTGTACTGGTTAGCACTTGGCAAAGATGTGCAGATGCCCTTTATTTTTTACAGCCATGACTTACATCATTTAACCTCTACATTCTCATCTTACACATCCCACTCCTCTGTTATGGTGGGGGGGGGCATTTCAGTAGATTTACTCACTAACATTGTTGTGGAAACACAATAAGCATGGAAACTAAATGCACACTTCCTGCATTACTGCATTACTTCAAATACTAAGTTACTCATCTAGTAAACTAGTATTCACCTGAAATAAAACAATAAAACATTGAGACCATTCAGCAAAGCACACTGGGTAATTAATTCAACACACAAACTGCTGCTATGGACTCGTCACTAGGCTTCCTCAGTCATATATATATATATATATATATATATATATATTTAAAGCAGATTTTAAATTACATTGTACCAATTTAACAACTTGCCCTTATGAAATCCACGGCTGTCTTGGAACGCAACAGACAGAGGGTGGCGGAATGCCCCAACACTTAAATTCAACTAAAATGAACTTTGCCGTTTAAAGAAAGTGGAATAAACGTATAAAAGTCAAAATCTACACAAAACCAGCAATCAATTAGTAAGCTGACATCACATTTATATACATGGCATTTAGGAAACCTTTATTGCAACGTTGGCACGGCAATGTCCAGACTAGTGCAACAGTAACTTTTGTTTTTTGCGTCCTGCTGCTCCCATCGTCAGCCAGGTAATATGAGAGTGAATACAGTACATGGGTTTGTCTGTGCAAGTGACCCCCGTATACCCTTGCAGTCATTTGATAAAGAGTTAATAGAAAAATATATATACTTTAGCAGCTTTAAATAAATGATGGGGTCATTTTACCTGCATCTCTGTAAAGCACGACACGTCGTCTTGCACAACTCGTACAGCTAGCTCTGTAGCTCTAACATTTCGCTGTAACATGGAACAAGGACAGAATTATCAGCGTTGAGGTGCGTAACTCACTGTAAAACCACAAATTGTCTTTTTTACATTTCTGTTTAGGTACGGACTAAACAAAATAGATACAACATGTTACAGCAATTACTTTGCTTTACTATGCTAGTGTTGGTAGACAAACTTTTCATCTCAGGAGAGAGCCAGGCTAGCTAGATAGCTAGTTGTTCCCCTCTGCTTCCAGTATTTATGCTAAGCTCACGCAGCTCCATCTCTGTACCTAACACACACAGAGTGGTATCAATCCTTCCCAATCTCAGTAACAAACGTGCCATTTAACATGAGTGGTTTTCCAGGAACAAAATGGCTAACTGCTAGCTTGTCAGAGAGGATTTTTGCATCCTGTGTGTTATTCAGAGGTGATGACATAATAGTGCATCTGCTACTAATGTTTCATACAGGTTATTATAAATGTGATGCCTTGACAAAGCAGAGCTTAGTATTGGATGGATGATTAAAGGTGCATGTGTTACGCAGACATATTGACAGAAAGACAGCTGAATAAACAGATGATATATATTATGAGAGAGGATAATGAATATGAATGGGCAATTTACAGCCAGGGAGAAAAACAGAGCAGCGAAGCAACTGATAACTGCATTTAAGATAGCCAATTGGTATGCCAGAAATCCAGCACTCCGCAGGGGGAGCTGGAGCTAAACTAGGCATCTCTGCCTGTTGTGGCCCCAAAAGCAGCATGAGGTAACAGCGTGAAACTTTTACACCTAAAAATCACGTGCTGGTTGTGAGCATGCACTCTGTCAACCTGTCTGTCATTGCTTAATGCCGAAGGAAATATGAAGCAAAGTATCTCATATTTTGTAAAGCTGGCCCACAGCTTTATGCAACACAACAGCTGAAACCTGACAAGCCCCAACAAAGTTATTAGGTTGGGTAGCGGAATTCCAATGTGTATGTTCAGACTGAAGTGAATTTTAGGTGAATTAGGTGATTACATAAGAATGGAAATACAAAAGAACCCACACAAAGATCGGAATTTGCTAGCTTGAGGCGAAAACACATCTGAGCATAAAAGAAAAAGAACAGAAATAACTAGCTCCTGTTTCATGAACACACATCCTCATATGACAGCTGTCAAATCGGGATGTTGGGACGCTCTTCTCTGTTGAAATCTTCAACCCTACTTTTGTTAAACTATGCTCATGTCTAGGGTAGCTTTGAGAGTGGAGGTTTGCCACCAAAGCTGAAGGGCAGGAATTGGAACAGGATTGCAGATGTGGAGGGACGGAGTACAGGGTATGATTTAGCCTGCTGCGCAAAAGATACACTCTTTAAGCTGGCTGAGGGTTTCTGTCTCAAGCAGTGTGACTGGTGTTTTCTTTGCTCTTTCTTTGTTAACTTTCCCAAGATGAATGCAGCTCCCACCGCCCAAACCATGATTAATCAAACCCCCACGGAGAATGTGAAAGCTGCCTATCAAAGTATAGAAGACTCTGGAAATTATAATTGAAACTCTATCTAATAAGTGACTATAGACATAATTCTAATCTTTCTTAGAGAAAGTAAAAAGGGGGTTTAAGGCTTTTGATTGAGTGTGTGTGTCTATGTGTGTGAGAGAGTATGTTTCAAGATGTAATGGGAATAGCTCAATTGTCCTCTTAGCATATCCAGAATTAATTTTCCTCAGTGAGCCATATCAGTGGAATAGCACTGATATCATATTGTGTCCTCGTACAATGTTTCGTAAAGTCCCCCCTTGTTTAATCCAACGCGTAGACAGCCTGAAGCATTGGCTCACCTTCAGCCCCTGTGAAGACAACATCCTCACAATAGATGATATCACAGCAGTGGGGTCAGAGCTGGGTTTTACACCCACACATAACCACTGAACAGCCTTTCAAAAGCCACTAGCAAGGCGGACAAGTTTCACTCCGAATCATTGTCCTTGAGAAACTATCATTTTTCATTCAAAGTAACTTCCATCATCCTGGGGTTTCATCTGCGTGGTTGGGCTATTTTATTGGTTCATGTTGAAAGTTGCTGTGACACTAAAAATAAGTCATTGGCCCCTAAATCAAATGATTCTGTGACAGGGGCCTCTGAGGAGCCGATCAATAGCCTGATGATGTCATTGCCCCATGGTCCTGGCTCTTGATGGTTTCTGATGAATCATACTGGACTTATCCAGCAGAGTTTGCCTGGCAGCAATGTATTTGCTCACCATGAAACCAGCCTGTAATTAATACAATTTCAGGTCATTGGGGGTTATTGACCATCTTTGGCATGTGTATTTCTATGTAATTCTGCGTACAATTATGCAAAGTACATCTTCATTTTATTTCAATGTGATATGATATACAGCAGATAACTGACATGCACTACTTTGGCAAAATCTTAAAGGGCTAGTAAATGACACAATATTGCCAGTGTGCCATGAATATTCTGTATTTTCATGGGTGTATGTAAACTTCAAGCGTGAAGTTCTCAGTAAACTCCTTTAAACCCTTCAAACAAGGACTTTAGTCTGGATTTAACAGCTACACTGAAAGAAGGTGGAAAAAAACCCACATCAGTCGATGTGAGCGATTGCTTCATTTGAAGTCACATAAGGCAGTCTGCGGTGTCTTTGCTGCATTTTAAGATTTGCATGCTTTGGGCTTTTTTCTCTATCTTCATGTGAAATTAGAATAGCTCATTGAGCTGATTGAGCCTCAGGCCGCTCAAAATAAATTAGACCTGACAGCTCAAATAAGTTATTCAAACTTTCGGAGACAGTCTGAAATGTTACATTTCTACTGCACACAAATTTTGCATTAGCACTTTGACCAACATTTGAATATTTCAGCACTTATTCAAAGCCAGTCTTGATTCAAATGTTTAAAGCTGGCTCGTCACTATTTTCATTTAAGAAATTAACTACTGTATGAAGTGAGGAGTGAAACAACACGTATACACACACACACATTTATATAAATACAAAAATGTGTAACATACAATACAAAACCATGCACACATAGACTGAGTATGTTGGAGTAAGTTGGATAACTGTAGTTTAGTATTTGGGGCAGACTTAGTGAGGTTAAAGGCTGATGCGGAAAGCAACAAGTCCTCCAAACCATACGACCATATATGTCGCATTACTACGCTCTAATACGACCCACAGAAGTGTTTCATAAATTAGCGTCCCTAGCTGTGACAGATAATAACACAACATCATATCTAAACCAGAGAATGTAACGGTTGCAGTTTTAAACCTGCCATTAAAGTTGTGAAATGGTCACTGTTTGGTGAGGGTTAGGCACCAAAACTATCCATCCTTCCATCTTCGTCCGCTTATCCGGGGTGGGGTCGCGGGGTCAGCAGCTCCAGCAGCTCCAGCAGGGAACCCCAAACTTCCCTTTCCCGAGCCACATTAACCAGCTCTGACTGGGGGATCCCAGGCAGGTGTCCAGTGGCAAATCTCCCGCTCCATTGTCCCACCACTTGCGAACAAGACCTTGAGGTACTTGAAGTCACTTGAACACTTGGGGTAAGGACTCGTTACCCACCCGGAGTAGCAGTTTTGTAGTACTCGAAATCGGTCGTGGTCTTAAGACCCCTCTCAAGACCACTTTTTGAAGGTCTCGTCTAGGAATCAACCATATTTTTACTTGGTCTTGTCTCGGGTCTCAGATGAAGAGGACTCAGGATTTCATTTCAAGACCGGTCAAGACTACAGCTGCAGGGATATCATTAAATAGCTTGTGCATTGTCTGATTTATGTATTAACGTCATTACTGTGATTGGATGTAAAACTTCCTGCTTCAAAGGCAACCAATAACGTCACTCATTTCCAATTTGACATTTGTTACCCTAAACCCTCCCCCTGCCCCCCTAACACACACTCCCAACAAAGTGAATGGGGGAGACAGAAGAAGCTCTGGCTCTCTGGGAGATATAAGCCAAATCCTTGGTAATAAAATGTGGCTACCTAAACCATAACATAATCATTTTATTTCCAAAACAACATCTAAAAGAAAATGAATATTAGCTATACATATTAGCTAGGTGTGTATATTCTGTATGTTATGGCAATAAAGGAGGCGAATGAAGAAGAATTAGTTTTATGTGAGTGTTTTTTATTAGAATGCGGATCTTTCAGATCAATTTGAGGAGTGCCTATGGTTAGGATTTTCCACATTTGATCATGTCCTGCAGTGGGACTCGCACTAGTCTGGTCATGGTCTTGTCTCGGTCTCGATAGACTCTGGTCTTGGTGATGACTTGGTCTCAGTTTAGGGGGTCATGACTGTCACTGCGGAGTAGGCATTCTATTGTCTTCCTGCTGAGAGCCATGGCCTGACATTTAGAGATGCTGATCCTTATCCCAGCCAGTCTGATGTCGGGGTGTTGGATAGCTCACCTGGTTGACCATGCGCCCCATGTACAAAGGCTCTGTGCTAGCCGCAGCGGCTGCAGGTTCAATTCCGACTAAGGCTGAACGATTTGGGGAAAAAATCTATTCTGGCAGATATTGTGATTACGATTCAATTTGCGATTTATTTTTTTTAAGGTTTAGCTCAAGTTTAATATTCACTGTGTAACAGATAAAACATTATAACAGCCACACAATCAAAACTGTAAACAGAAATGTCTGATATGCCTCAGTTCAATACAGACATGTTCTTCTACATGTTGCACCTTCTACGATCATTTTAAATAAAATAATAAAAAATAAATGAAAAATCCAGCCCCGATACGTGAAATACCAACGTTTTTTTACGGCCACATGCACTAACATGCATGCAAACAAAGAACAGAGAAGCTTCATTCTCCACTATATTTACATAGCAAATATTTGTATTCTGCTATATTAATGTTCTGAATGTCGAGTACAGCCCCTTTAATTGTTTGAACACTTCTCAAGTAATAATGTCATAGTGCTTTAGAACAAGGTTACACAGTTTCCTGTAACCTTAATTCAGAAACACATCTTCTGCATCAGATTATTTACAAAAGCGTTCATACTCCATGCAACTACACCGACTGACCAAAATGGCCGCATAGCAGTTGGATATTTACAGCAGGAGACTTGAGGCAGAGGTACGGTGCAGATCAACAGGTGATTATTTCACCTAACAACAACAAACAAAACAAAAATGAAAGCCATGATCGCAACAAACAAACTGAGCACCGCATGTAGTCCTGACAGCAGCAGCGCTGGTGGAAACTGGCAGCCTTTTATAGCCTGCCACTGACCTCATCTCGACCCTACCACAGTACAAGAGAAATCTGAAATCTACTCAATCTAAACAATTATACAAAATACAACAACCACATTAAATACATTTCTACGTCCCTACTTTTATCTCAATGTACTTGGCATTATGTTAACTAATACAATCAAACACCGTTAGTCTGAACAATTCATCAAAGTACAGTTAATCACAGTACTCAAACACCCCTTTGCTACTTGAAACATGGTATCTCCCGGAACCTTTAAAATGGGGCTAGATAGCCTGGGGTCTCTTTTAGCCCGAACACTCTAGAGAGGAGACACAACAGAGATGAGTTACTTGAACACAAACTTTACTATTGCACAAACAGCAACTGTTAACCTGCATCCAATTAACCAGGCTTACGCCATACTGCACACGTTTAGGTAACCAAACTAGCAAACTGAGTACATGTTTCTCTTGACAGGGCTGGCCTCCAATCGTCACCAGCTGCAACCTCCACAACACAGATTCATATTTTCCAATAAACATTCAAAACTGTTGTGCCACATTTCATTTACAGGTAACATAATGAGCTACAGTGTACTAATGCTGCAAAATATTAGTGATGAAGAGGACCTTCATTACACCCTCGTAAAACATGTTTCTTTCTGGTATTTTTCTAAACCAGTTAGTCTATGCTGATGTAATGAGTGATTGTTAGCTGTACCTGTCATCCACAGCTGCTTTTAATCTCTCTGAAAGACTCTAGTGCTCATTGAAGCGGCTATCTGAAGGCAGCGCGACAGATCTACGTACTGTATCTGTAGCCTCTAATTTGAAAACTTAAATGTACACACAGTGATCCATATCATTGGGCAATCAGCCTCATGCTGTCCGTCAGTTTTAACTGTATTCTGTCAGATTACACGGTGAAAACCACCCTGAAAGTGTTGGGTGACATCCTGTGAACACACTGGACACAGTTCACAGCAAAATGTTGAAACAGTTCACTGTACATCAGTTAATATCAGGACCAGGTGTGTGATGATGCATCGTTGTCTCATCAACCTCTTCGGCAAAACTACATGTGTATTTTATCTGTAATTCTACATCAAATTTGTAAATCATTATACTATGTATTTTTATTTGATATGATACAGCAGATACCTGACATTAAAAACACTAAAACAATGTTTAAACATTCTAATGTTTAAGATAACAAAAACTTCATTGTCTGTCACAAGTAGCATATGTTCACGACGTTCCACTTCGGGGATTGCTCTGTTGCCACCGGAAAATTCGCCGGATTTCACTCATTTAGGCTGGATATCAGTTGTCTTGAGCTTCCTTTGTGTTGGTGTTCTAACCTCTGGTGGATTTGTGAGGACTGTGGTTAACTGCTCCTCAGATCTCTGCAGGGTAAATCCAGACAGCTAGCTAGACTATCTGTCCAATCTGAGTTTTCTGTTGCACGACTAAAACTACTTTTGAACGTCCACATGTTCCACCAAAACAAGTTCCTTCCTGAGACTATTTAGCAGAGGCACCGTGGCTCCGTCCTGAGCTTAGCACCGCCCAAGACGATTGTGATTGGTTTAAAGAAATGCCAGTAAACCAGAGCAGGTTTTCCTCCCACCACCAATGCTATGTGGAGTAGCCAGACCTTCCTCCAGCGCGCTTTGGAGGAGGGGTCCTCTCGCCCCTTTCACATCTTCAGCTGTCCTATATAATAAAGGCCTAAAATGCCCAAAAAATTATCTTACTTTTTTTTTTTTTTAAGGAGTGCCATCCGCTTTCATTGCCAAAACCTCTGGGTATTTTTGTTTTCACACTAGAGTGCGGATCGGGCCGAATTTTCCTGTCCGAGCCTGGCCCACGTCCAACAGAGCCGTGACCGAGCCCCACACTTAAAATCTCATGTTGTTCTCATACTAATGACACATGTAGGCTACGTTTTGTGTGGGAAGCTTTTATTAAGCAACTGTAGGAAGACATTCAGAAATGTCACCAGATGAGGTCATCAGATCACACGGGGCAACAGGCTCACGTTAATAATCTGTTTAATTTAAAATGTTCAACGTGTTAACCTTTCCTGATTGCTGCGTTTCCGACCGTGATCAGAAAACCAGGGGAGAGTCGTTACCTCCAGGGCCGACGTTATATAACGTCGGGGTTAAAATCCCGTTTCTGGTGAGCAGATGAATGAACTTGGCTTTCAGTCTGGGGTTTATCTCAGACACCACACACACACACACACACACACACACACACACACACACACACACACACACACACACACACACACACTTATTCACCAACTCTGCTCCAGTCGCATCTACACGTCTGCTCTCTTCTGCCCACTTTATACACACACACACACACACACACACACACACACACACACACACACACACACACACACACACAAAAGCTCTCTTAAAGGAGCCACAGCACCATTTTAAAACAAATGCCTTATTGCGCTGATTGAGCCCAACCCGAACCCGACCATTACTTCTAAATATCTGTCCGAACCCGTCGGGACCCGTCGGGACCCGTCGGGACCCGTCGGGACCCGTCGGGCTCGGGTTGGGTATCCATGCCTTATTTCAAATACACATGACATTGTGGCCTCATGAACTAAGTGCATTTAAAACATTTTAAAACTATTCTTTCCTAAGAGGCAAGATAAAAAAGGTAGATTTTGCGGGCAATGTTGGCCAAAACCTAAGATTGTCTCCATATTATTTCCAGATATGATCTTGTATGTAAGAGAAAGTATTCAAAATTCAGCCAATTGCAGCATAAATAAAATGTTTTACTTTCTCAGTTACTTGACTACAAATGTCCACTATGAAAAAGAACGGAACTGTACAAAGGCGCCGGCAGGATTCTATTTCTTAGTACGCAGAGAAGCCGCCACCCGCAACGCCTGGGTTCCCACTCAGAGAGCGAGTGAGCGAGCAAAAGAAAGAGAGATTGATTCATGTGTTTTTCCACTAACGTTTCCGATACAACACCACCATCAAACTCTGATTAGCCTACCACACGCATTTCAAATACCAGTCGGGAGCAAACACAAGACACACACACACACACACACACACACACACACACACACACACACACACACACTCACAGCGCAGTCCCCTCATGTGTCCCCATTACCATGCTCCGTTTCAGTACTATGGCAGCGCCGCACCTATACACAACATACAGCGCTGGCCATGGTTCTGAAACAACAGTGAACAATAGTCACTTGTCGGCCAAAAATGTTGTTTGTTTTGGCTATTTTTCTATAGATACATAAAGCTTAAACAGAACGGGGCTCTCGACACCACACACCTATGGACACTCACATTTTGAAATACACATGCTCAGATTAACCCCTGTGATCCGGCACTAACATTCACACACAACAGGCCAAGTCTATTTACACATAAATGTACAGATGAAACAATAGCACACAACAAACATCCAGTCCACAACCAGAACACATCCTGCTGCAGGTCTAAGCCAACATCATATTCATCATTAGCAGTCAGCACTCCAGAGATACATATCTTCTACACACAGAGACAGGTGTGAGTGTGCAGAGCAGTCACTGGGAGTGGATGATGGGGAACAATATGGTCTGGCTCATTTAAAGTAGACTACAAGTTTTGAGAAAAAACACACAATTCAGGCTTTTATTCATAAAAATATATCAGACTCCAAAAAATACCCGGGCCGCGGCCCCCTGCTTCCGTGGTCTATGCTTGTTGAAAGTCAATACATAAAGGCTATGACTACATTATTTAGTATGAATGCATGCTTGTGTTTCTGTGTCTTGCTTCGCTTGTAACTCCCTCAGGACCATTTTTGCAGTTTGAATGTCCCACGCTGTAGTGGGATAAAAAACCCCGCTGGCATAACCCTACCCTTCACAATAAAAGCCCGGCTTAAATTCACTCAGGGCATTTCACTGATAGGAACAAATTGCAGACACTAGACTAACAAAAGCCAGACACTGTAACGTATTAACTTGCTGTGAGCTGTAAATGTGAATGTTTTGTGAGTAAAATCTAAATCTCCAACGTAACCAGTAACATTTCTCTGTCAGGTAAATGTAGTAATACAATGTTTTCCTCTGAAGTAGAGGTACACAGTAAGTCCGTAGTATCCAGTGCGGTTGTATATTAGGTGCTGTGGGGTCCCTGTCTAAGTCATTTTGGGGTACAATGGTTCTGGAGAAAGCTACACGCAGCAATACCCCAGACCCAGCAATCGGCCCGTTCCAAACAGGCACATTTTGATCAGGTACTGCACTAGTTGATCAAAATGACTCGTTTGATGTGCACATAAGCACAGGGGGTTCTGTGGTTATTTGACCACAGTCTGATGCTGGTTGCACAAAATGTAACCAGCTGATCTGTCGTGTTTAATGGCTTAACCATGCGCAACATCCCTCCAGCTAGAGACTGCAGTATAGCACTAAGGCACAGCAGAGAAGTGTTGATATTTACATGGTATTTATGTATTCATTTAGTATTTAACAGGGACAGTGCACAGCTTCTTAGCTGTACCAGAGTTAGCCATAAGCTAATTTACATCTGTAGTCCCTGGGCAAGAAACAGAGATGTCAAGAAAATGAACACACTACACTGTTATAAAAAAGCACCTGCTAGCGATAATAGTGATAACTGCCAAAACAGACCAAGCGAGGTTGGAGCTCTCCTCACGATATATCTTTATCAGACATACAATTTTGTTCACACCTTACCTTTCAGGGCTACCATAATTTCCAGTCACTAGCCTTAAATTGTAGAATATTGAAAAATAAGAGCAGCAACTGAGGACGTTTTATGTCATGTATTAACCCCAAATTAAATTAACTAGTGCAGGTGCAGGTTTGGAGCGGGTACCTGTTTGGATACCTGTATTTTTCCCCACAACTTTATCTAACTATGAGCACGTTTCAATCAGGCGCCGCTTGGCTGCGGCTCATCTAGAGATTTGGCGTGTCTCCTTATTTGCGTCTAGTCATCATACATCCAGAGTAAGTCGGGCAACTGAAGCAGGGAGCTGTGTTTGGTGTTTTAAGCCCCCAACGTTGTCTTCCAGGCAGTGCTGCCTGGAAGGCACTAGGATTAGGCAATGGTTAGGGTTAGGGTTAGAGTTAGATGCCTTGGTCGACGGTCACTGCGCTGCCTTGAAGTCGACGTTGGGGGCTTAAAACACCATCGAGTGCAGGGAGCCCGGCTCAGCCAGAAGCTGCTCCAGCGCGCAGAACAGCCGGAGAAACGTTCACAACCGCTGGCAAGTAGGGTAAATAGTAGTCTAGCTTTGTCAGACCTTCCTCCACAGCGCTGCGGAGGAAGGTCTGAGTAGTCCACACAGCATTCCTGGATGGGAGAAAAACGTGCTCTGGTTTATTGAAATTTCTTTAAACCAATCACAATCGTCTTGAGCCTCGGAGCCGCTGCTAAATAGTCTCAGGAAGGAACTTGTTTTGGTGGAACATGTGGACGTTCAAAAGTAGTTTTAGTCGTGCAACAGAAAACTCAGATTGGACAGATAGTCTAGCTAGCTGTCTGGATTTACCCTGCAGAGATCTGAGGAGCAGTTAACCATAGTCCTCACACATCAGCCGGAGGTTAGAACGCCAACCCAGTGCAAAGACATGCGTTGGCTCTCCGTTGGAAGCAGAGCCGGTGACCTGCAATCAAAGAGCCTTCTAGGGATGTAGCAACTCCCCGTCCCCGTTGCTGTACTGCGCATACGGGAGACATTCACAGGCACAGAGGTTCCTCCATTTATAGTTAGATTTCTAGGTCACTAAGTACCACTAAAACCACACTTTATTTCTGCTGCCAGCAGGTGGACAGGGCACAGAGACTCCATGTACAGTTTATTTATTGTACCTGGCAGGGAGAGAATGGTGCTGTTGATGTTGTTCTGTGGTGTTTTAAAGCATGTTCAAATTCCACTAACTGTGTTTCAATGTTAGTATCATTTGTGTGTAATTGGATTGTAAAAGTTGTCATTGTTACTGTGTGCTCTGCTTTCAGGATGTGCTGTTTGTGTCCATTATAATCCAGCAGCTGAAGTCACCACACAGTGACCGTAATGATGTGGCCCCTGTTCCCCCGCTGGGGTTCATGTTGCTACGTTGAGCACAATAGGGACTTAATTACGTCAGTGCACTTTCCCCTCTCCCATTGAATACTCTGGGGAGACTTTTAATTGCAACAAGTAATTCATCAAGTGTTGATCATACCTTTCTGATTAAATTTCAGGTCAACTGACTACGGAGCAACATACCAGAAGCTGAATGACAAAGTAGGAGCAAAGACGATACTCAGTTATTTGTACGTGAGCCCGAACAACAAGAGAAAGGTAACGTTCTTCTTTTATTCCCTTTAAAGGTGATAATTCTCTTGATTGTGTGTGTGCATTGCTCTTGTTTCCTCTTCACTGTTGGCCTGGTACACAGTGTGCAAAGACAGGCATGACTCATCGTTCTGTTTGATTCCTGGCTCTCTCTCTGTCACTTTCTGCAATGTCAGTAAGATGCATTGAACAGTAGATCATTTATTAACATGTGGGATCTACCTAGACAGCTGGGAGCAAAGAAAATAAAGTGACTGGCTCGGCTTTAGTTTCTCTTTTTCTTTTCGGAACTAAATAAATTATAAGCCAGAAGAAAAGGGGAAACAGGCAGGATGGGTTCCTATTTGCAGCCATTTCTTCAGGCGGTGGCCCTGTATTTTCCTGGGTTTGGGTCAATTGATGGTTAGATCCATCTGTCTCTGTTCACTCCACAGTTTCACCTTTCTACCATTTACACAACTCTTATCAGGAAGGGTCATTTTCTCTGAGTTAATTATTGTTTAATAATGAAGATGAAATGGAGCCCCACCTTAGTTCAGAATCCCAGCCGCCCACCTGATCCAGTTAGGTGCTCGGTCAGTGATTGGGACATCCCTCGAGTCAGGTAAAAGTATCGAGCAAGCCGATGAGACAGAGATAGTGAGTGGAACCTGAACATAGAGGCTACACAGGGAGGATGGAATGTCTTATGTCGTTTGGGATTAAGATGCAGTCTCACTAAATATCAGAAATATCATTGCCTTATTCTGTGAGAAAGAAATTGATGAATATGCATAAGAGGAAATACAATTAAACTCAACTCAAATACCTTGAGTACCAAACCGTCTGTGCCTTAACACAGCCATCTATGTAGAAAGGTTATTTATAGATTATTATATGTACAGAGAATTAAAGAAAAATGTCTCAGAGCAAGACCTGCCTGTATCAGGCTACGCCTTTGTCCCGTTTCTTAGCATTGATGCATGTCGGTGGTCCACATGCCTTTCCCAGATCACTATACTGTATGCAAGACTCTGTGTGTTACTTTTGTCTGTATGATACGGCCGGCTGTGTGTGTGTGTGTGTGTGTGTGTGTGTGTGTGTGTGTGTGTAACCTGTAAAAGATATATATATATATATATATATATATCATTAGCTTTTATATTAACATTGTTGTAGCAAGCTTTGCTGCCACCGTGGGTTCCCCTCAGCACAAAGCACAGCAGACAGACAAAGTACAGGCCAACAATGTTTTTTCTTTCTGACTCCTCACACTTTTCTATTACAAACTGTGCGCCTCCGACGGCCCATTGAGCCACGTCCCGTTACTCAATGTTTAACAAAACAAGTCAAACTATCTCCAACAGTGGGTGTCCAGCATGCTACTGCATATAAAGGGAGAGCTGTAATTAGCACAACAACAAACAGCTGAGACAATCCACTCACCTGGCACTGCTCTCCTGCTCTATCCCCACACCTCTCTCCTCTGCAGCTGACTGCAGACCACGCCCACCTCCACAATTGTTTAATACTGTACTGTAACATTTAGTTAATTTGTTACCCATTATTGCACTTGCTAGAGTAAGCTGTCTGTGACACATTACTGTAAGCCACATAGAAGAAGACCAGTTGCAGTGGTAGGTCATGGAGGTGTGTGCCTGGTGCTGCTGTACCGCCAGCTGGGATGTTTTGCTAAGTCTTGCTGGTGTAATAGTAAAAGTGAAAATTTTTCAACACTGCTAATGCCATCACATTCTGAATGCTGTAACATGTGCAACAGGTGTCAAACAGCGAGGGGCAAATGACAAAAACGCAGTCCAACTCTATTTGTCCATTCTTAATTCACCACATCTACTAAGGATTTGAATATTTCCCTTTTCAAATATCCCTCCCTAAACATAACTACACACACACACACACACACACACACACACACACACACACACACACCTTGTAGTCTACTTTGGTTGATGGTTTGGTCCATCCATCCATTTCTAACATTTATCTTGGGAGATCCCAGGTATTTTCACGCCAGATGATATAATCCCTCCAGCATGTTCTAGGTCTATTTTGGGTCTCCTACACTTGGAAGTTCCCTCAAGGGGAGGCACCCAGGAGGCATCCTTATCAGAATTCCAAACCACTTGGATTGGCTCCTTTAAATGTGGAAGAGCAGCGACTCTATACTCCGACCCCCCCTTACTTGAGGTCTGACCTTCGTATATCTCCAAGGGTGAACCCAGCCTCCAGGTTAGAGGGTTGCTCCCTTCAGATTTGGAGTGAGTTGGTGTTCCAAGTGAAGGAGTTCAAGTATCTTGGGGTCTTGCTCATGAAAGAGGGTGAAATAGAGCATGAGCTCAACGGGCAGATTTGTGCTGCGTTAGCAGTAATGCATTCCAACCCTCACCCATGATCACAAGTTTTGTGTAGCGACTGAAAGAATGAGCTCACCGATACAAGTGGCCGAAATGATCGGTGGGTCCAGCTACTTAAATTGCCACAGATTTTAAATCTCTGCAAAATGATTTGATTGGATCTGACAAGACCTGACAAGAGCCAAGACTGATAATTCAAGCTGCATATTTAGTTAGGGATTAAGAATGTTATTGACAGGAAGGTTTCTTCATGTTTGTGCCTGTGACTTTAAGATTATTACATTTAGCACAATAGGAAGCACTGCAGGCCACTGAGTTTTCTCCATGTTAGGTGGTGTTCGGACCTAAACTGCCCTTAAATGCAAGAGACTGCTTTGGTGGTGGAGTGTTGCTTTGGGTACAGTTGAGACAAGAGGTGCTTCTCATGTCGCTCAAATTGCCTCTTCGACTCCTCCACTTGTCTCCCTTTCTCGTGTCATTGTCCCTTCCACCGAGGAACACATCAATGTGGCCCCACTCAAATAAATAAGGGGCTGCAGTTTTTCATGGAGGTCTGAACACAGCCTTAGCTAACCCCAAAAAATTCCACTATCTGCCTTTTTTATTAATTTTTGCGTGTTCTATGAATTAAATTATCAGCACAGAAAAAATAAATGCCCCTGTCCTAAGAATGAACCGTAAAGAGGACCCCTTGCTAATGCTAAAGTAAACCTGGATGGATGAATGTAATTATTAAAAGCCATTTCGTTTTTATAATTTCTCAGCTGGTTTAGAGTTGGACGAGATTACAGAGGCAACGTCTCTATGCAGGCTTACAACAAATTAGAGGCAGCACATTTTCAAATGGTGAGTGTTCACACATTTTTCTATGCTCAGGTCCATTTGGAGCAAATTACTCTGCTTCTATTACAGCCCTGGCCCATTAGGATTTTTGACGTTTGTGTTTTTTTTTCAATAGTCTTCTGTCTATGTCCTTTTTGGGTTCATGTAGAATGATCATGGGTCCAAACATCTTTCCCTGACCCCGAAGAACCTCTTTTTCATTTGTCTGAACTCTGAACATCCATCTGGGTTTTGCTGCAGCCGTAGTGAGCATCAGCAATAACAGTAGTGGTGACAGTTTAACATTCCATTAAAAAGATAAAGCTCAAGTCCCTCTTTTACAATGGATTGTTTCTGGCATGATTGTTAGCCAGTGGGTCAAAACGGTCCAGAACTATCAGGTACAGGGGTTCTCAAACTTAACGCAAACACATCTGATATTAATTAAAGGTCAGAGGTCCGGAACGATTGTTAATAACAAAATAACCTGTAATCAACTCACTTATAACTTTTAAGCAACATACAGGGGAGGTTGATACATATGGATCACTGATCAACTCTGGTACACCACTACAATTTATTAATCAATAGAACATTTATTTCAAATAGAAAAAGTTACACTTTTCAATTTATATTGTATTCATAGCACGAGGTATGGGTCGGGTCCTGATTGACTTACCGTACAGACCTTATTCCAGACTTTGAGAATCTCTGATCTAGTAAGAAGCCTCATTTACTTTTATTAGTTAATAGTTTTGATTGTCCATCCAACCATCCATCCACATCCATCCATCCATCCATCCACATCCATCCATCCATCCATCCATCCACATCTATCTATCCATCCATCCACATCCATCCATCCATCCACATCCATCTATCCATCCATCCACATCCATCCATCCATCCACATCCATCCATCCATCCATCCATCCATCCATCCACATCCATCCATCCATCCATCCATCCATCCACATCCATCCATCCATCCATCCACATCCATCCATCCATCCATCCATCCACATCCATCCATCCATCCATCCACATCCATCCATCCATCCATCCATCCACATCCATCCATCCATCCATCCATCCACATCCATCCATCCACATCCATCCATCCATCCATCAAAGGTTCTGTAGAATGGATACAGAAGCGGACACTAGGCAGATGGACAGTTAACTCAGTTATTGTTCCAGAACCCGGCTCTGAGCAGGCAGGCAGCGTCTTAAACACAGGTGCTGGAGTAGAGCAAGGCAGAGAAAAGAAATGTTAGCCACAGGTCAAAAACCTTCAATAGGACCTGGCCATAGCGTTGGTTACCACTGAAGGTGAACTGACGAACTGGCGAGTAGTGGATGAAGAGCCGTTGTATATCACTGGGTGGGTTGATTACTGGAACGAACTACTGGAGGTGATAATCAGCGAGGAGAGAGGGAGCCAGAGCAACACGCCCACAATCACACACAGAGACAGCAGGGAAGGACAACTAATCCCAGGTAACACCTCTTAAATTAATGTATTATGTTTGACTAAGTGTGGCACCTCTATAACATGCCAATAAACAGCAGCCATTGAATTACATTTAATTGAGAGATAGGCAGACTGACTTCGCTGCCTTTTGCTGCCATTGCCAACAGTGCATGTTCTGTGGGGCCTTGGCAAAACCAATGAAGAGGCATTGAAGCTTTTCTAGTGAGGCAGCACTGCAGAGATAATGGGAAAGCATCATACCCTTTGAGTCCAGGAAACCAGCTAGCTCAACAACACCAGGCCTCAGTTTAAACACACAGATTAGCGAGCAAGTGAAGACCTGCAAACAACTTGACGGGTTGTTAATATTTTCAGGCACACAGGGACACAGAGAAACACTTAAACACTGTCTCTCACAAAACGACAGACACACATGCACACCATCAGGCTCTCTCTCTCTCTCTCTCTCTCTCTCTCTCACACACACCCTCTCTGGGTTTTATTTCTCCCTCACATTAATAGTATCCCTATGTTGCCAAAGCATGACAAGTTTTAAAATATAAACAAGACTTAAAGTCTATAGCTACACCAGCGGCCCCATGAGGTTAATAATTACATGCAAGTAAAACAATTGGTGGATTGCTATTCTCAGGTTCCTTACACAATTCTGATAAAGAAAAAATGCACTGGTGGGTGTGAGAGTGGCAGCACAGGAAAGGTTGTTACCTAAATCAAAAGCATCCTCTGAACAGTGTCTATTTTAGGGCATCAGACTTGGCTTGTCAGGCTCAGCTCTACATTGTTGGATTGATATGAGTATGACAAGATAAGCCTAAACATACACTAAATTAGGCTTTGGACTAATAATGGTAATTACAAGTTCTGAACTTGTTAAAAGCATTCACATCAACATCCAATGTTGTAATTACGACTTTTCATTTTTTCTGAAAGTTCCTATACACACACCCGAATCAACACATTCAGATTGCTGAAGTGCATGACAGCTAAACAAACAAGGATGCCTCATGTCAGCCAAGGTCCATCGTTCAATGTAAAGTCTTTTTAAAAACCTCACACAACAAACACGGCAATCACATGTAAACTCTTGCAAATCCTAAACATGCTAATCTTTCACCATCTCTTGATTACCAATGCTTCATTAACACCTATCGCATTGGCATAATCATAAACAAGTTCACTGTAAGCATGCTATAATGCTGAGATTTTTTTTGTCTAGCTAAGCATACTAACACGTTTGCATGTAAATATGTGTACAGCTAGTATATTTTAGGGATGCTAATTTAGATTTATTTTTTTCTGACTGATAGCCGTGAACCGACAAGCAGGAAACTGAGTCTCAGTTCACCCGTCCGGGAGGCTCGGCCATTTCCACGTTCAGCATCCGCGGACAGCTGTGGACTTGTACAGGCCACGATGTTACGTGTATTGTCGTGGACACATGCAGCCACTTTCCAGTAAGGAACCATTTGCGCGTCAGCCCAACCGGTTGCTACAAGACTGCAGCTGTCCGTGGACACGGAATGTATGTCCAAGCCTGTATCCACCGCATCATTTAGTTAAGCTGTGAGCTTGTCAGCTGGGTGTCTGTCTGGCATACTCTGTGTATGTATACTCCCACTTTTAACCAGCCAGCCCTCATCCATGTAGTGGCATGTGTCTCATAGCTGCCCGCTGTGAGCGCCGTTCAGCAGTCAGTCTTAAAGGGTAAGAACCGTTTTTCCAACCTGGACCCTATGTTCCTATGTTTTTGTGTCTAAGTGACTGATGGATCAGAAACAAGCTACAATGTAAGTTAATAGGACAATTGACCAGCTAAGTGTTCGTTTTGCCACTGACAGACTCAGATTAATATTCTAAGTGTCTGACAACATTATGGAAAGGATCCCTACAGAGATAGACCTTTAAAACCTCTTTGAGACCTTTCTGTTTAACCAGAAACAGCTGGAAATTTCTCACTTCCAAATAAACACACACACACACACACACACACACACACACACACACACACACACACACACACAAACTCTGTTCTTCCCACCCATTTGCAGTAAAGTCCAAGCACACACTTGCATGTTTGTGAGGGAGGGTAGTAGAGACTGCAGGTTCGTCAATCTCGCTGTCACCCCCGGCATGATGCCATGTGACTGCTGCTGGTGGCAGACAAAAGCCCCTTTCTTCACCCAGGAGTGGAAGTAAATCAGGCCTCTGTGGCTGCGGGGGATAGAGGGAGTAAAGCACTGGAGGGAGGAGAGGGAGGGAGGGAAGGAGAGAGGAACGGCACAGAGAGCGAGAGAAAGTGAGCAGGAGATAGGAGAGTGGGAAAGAGACAGCAACTGCACTGCTCTTTGGAGAGGGGAGGAAAAAAGCAAAAAAAGTAGACAGATGGCCCAGGGGTCACCAGAAAACAGTCTGACAACACAGCAATTACATCCATTTTCATATTGTGGCTTCATACTGAGCCTGTACATGAGAGAACACATCTCAAGTTCACATTAGGGGAAATTATTCTGGGTTTTAGCCTGAGATTTTGTGTGAGAGCACATCATTACAGTAAATGGCTGGGGATGGTGAGTGCTGGTTAAAACAACAACGGACAGTCCCATACAAATGGGTAATGCCTCTAATGGTTTGAAAACAAAGAGGAATTTTCCAGAGGAAGCGTATGAGTGACAGATGGATCCTACTTTACACTCAATCTGTGAGTTGGAACACATTCTCAAGAACGTATTGACTACAACGACAATCGCTGGGCTCGAGTGTTTTCATGGCAATAGCCTCAATTGTATTAGTTGGGTCTGAATTATTGTGTGTGTGTGTGCGCGCGCGTATGCACTTGTTTGCCTGCATGGCATTCAAAAACAAGTATGGCCTTGTGTGGCTCAGATGGCAACAACAGGCAGGTGGGTGGAATATGAATTCACCTCAGATGAGACCTCTCCCACTGTCGAGCTTCAAAGACTTTTGTTTATTTGTCTCACTTTTGGATACAAGCTCAGATTTAAAAGTGAACTTATTATTTCAATATTTCATATCCTCACACTGTCCTCAAAATGGCATTGACAAGAAAGTCTAGCAGCAACACAAACAGGAGTGTCCAAAGACATACAGTACAGTATGATGCAAATTGATAGAGGAGTTTCATACATAAATACTCTATATTTATTATATTGATGCCTTTCTCTGCAGCAAGATTAGGCTTAATATATACTCATGAAGAGAACAACAGAAGAACCTGATGATAGGAACACCAAAACATCTCTCCTCTCAGTTCATGCTTTTTTGTTTTTTGGAATGTGACAGGTTAATAATATTTTCTTTCTTTTTTTTTTAAGGCTTTTTGGGCATTTTAGGCTTTTATTTATATAGGACAGCTGAAGACATGAAAGGGGAGAGAGAGGGGTGAATGACATGCAGCAAAGGGCCGCAGGTCGGAGTCAAACCTGCGGCCGCTGCGTCGAGGAGTTAACCTCTATATATGGGCGCACGCTCTACAAGGTGAGCTACCCAGGCGCCCACAATATTTGCCTTTGCGTGGACATTTTTCATTACTGCTGCATTATACAAATACAGATAAATACAAAAAAACACACAATTAAAAACAGAAATAAATGAATAAATGCCAAATATGACTGACTTGTCTTCTTTTGTTTTAGACACGTTTAATCGTGATTAGTGCTAACTATGGTGACAATTACAATGTGTTTCCTGTGGCTCCTTCACAATAAAAGCCACTCCGCCAATACGCAAGCAACAGCAGGATGATCTGTTGGCAGTTACTGTGAAGTTCAAATTCAGTGTGAGGAGAGTAAAGGGAAAACAGTGAGACTGATATTAATGCGATAAGACATTCATCATTTCCTGTGAATCCTTCGTGCTCTGGGAGGCATCCCAAATCCAGCAGGAATGGTGTACTCTGCCACTAACAGTGAAAGCTACTATTAGTACAGGCATTATGCAACATGACCCCACACAAATTGCAACAGAAACTCTTTCAACTGATCTAGTCCCAAAAAAGTCGCCTCTATAACATATAGAAAATCCTAACAAATCCAAGTGGTGGAAAATATTGAAAAATACTGATATCAGTGATGCCAATTTCCCATTGCAGCCCATGTTAAAGCTTTAGTGCCTAACTTTTTGATATTATGAATATCCGTAACATTGAAGCCGATAATTAAGACTATCAGCTCCACACGACTCTCTCTGGATTTCTCAGTGGGACTATGTTCAGAAGATTGTGGCGTCCGGTGACTTTCCCACGCAGAAACTCAAGTGAAGATAATGACCTCTTCTGAAGAGTCAGTCATGTTGGTTCTTTTACAGTTTTTTACAACTGCACACACAAAATGCAAAATGCCTCATATCTCATTCAAAATGAAACACTGCATTCACAATGCCGTAAACACATCTCAAGATGATTATCTCAAACTGCTTTCATAATAGTAAATCTTTGGAGATCCCAGGTACACCCTGTTGTTTTACATCTAAAGCTCTTTTGTCTTTCTTAGGCTTATATCTACATTCCCATAGCATGTTCTACAGTGAAAGTAATCTACTGAGAACGGTTGAAAAGTACACTGTAAAAAACAATGCAATGTGAAACAGAAAATATTTATTTGGCAAAATATTACTGTAAACCATAAACATATGTCAAAGAAATACAGCAAAGAACAAATGTGTGGCTCTGATCTCATATATATTTGAACTAACAGACACTTCCCCCAGTTGATTACTTACATTTTACTTTGCAGCCTGGTTACAGCGTTCTCACTCAATACTGGGCTACAGACTTCAAAAGATTTCACAGATTTTGGTTAACATTAGTCATTAGCACCAAAGCATGGGAAAATAGGGTCCAGGTGGAAAAATACTGAAACACCCTTATTTATGCAAATTAGCACATCTTTATTTGGACATTGCCTCATTTGATTTGTAATCAATTTAATCATGTTATAGAGGAGCCTTTTATGAGTAATAAACATTTGTCAGATTTTCTGTTGCAATTTGTGGGAGATTCACCCCTTTAATCTGACAAAATGCTTGTAAATGTAAATGGACTGTATTTATACAGCGCTTTTCTAGTCTTTACGACTACTCAGCTACTAAGAGCTTTTACATAGTACAGGAACCATTCACCATTCATACACATTCATACACTGGTGCCGAGGCTGCCACCTGCTCATCAGATAAGCATTCACACACATTTACATCAGCAACAGCAATTCAGGGTTCAGTGTCTTGCCCAAGGACACTTTGACATGGGACTGCAGGGCCAGGGATCCAACTACCAACCTTCTGATTAGTAGGCGAGAAAAGAGAATTTAAAATGTTTCTGAAACTGTGTAATGTTCCATCTGATGATCATATATGACTTGTAACAGCAAACGAGACTAACAGTGAAAAGATGAAGTATTAAAGCCTCTGCCCGGTCAGATTTTTCCTGTGAAGTCCCAGAATGATTTTCAGCAGGTAGACGGTGCTACAGTAACACATTCTGACGGGTCACAGATTTCTTTGTTACACCAGAAAAGCCTGTGTTAGTATCCAGCCAGGTAAAAGGTAGCAGGAGATTTCTTCATACAGGCCTAATAGTATTTTCATGTTATTCTAGAAGTTATCTGCTGTAGTTATGGCTGATACTGGGGCAGGACCATCACAGGAAAGAAGGACATTTAACCAAGAACAACTAGAAGATAAAAGGGAAAGAGAAAGACAACGGGTGATGACGTGAGTCACACTCGGTCGGGCTTTCAACAGATGGAGACAATTACAGGATTGTAAATGATTCAAAACTGACCCTGAATTGGCCCTCAGGTATGTAATATGTCTATTTTATTGATAACATAACTTTACATTGTGCGATGTGGTTGTACGTCTGTAGCCTAGATTAAATGACGTCCCCCTTCCATTTAGCGCGGAGGTTTAATTCTTTTTAGTCCTGTTTGTGTTGGTCTACTATTTTCTCTTACCCTGTCCTCCTGTACTTGTGTAAAAGCATCCGTGGGTTTCATGAAATGCGCCATATAAGTTATTATTACGTTGGTTGCTACAACAATCTCTTAATGCTTTAGCTCTGACCCAGTGACAGTGATACCTGGTTTATCTCACCAGACATCCAAAGTAGACTAAGTTACCGTAGCAACACTTGAAATGCAACGATGCATCTGTAACTTATTCTGTTATAGTAAATGGATGATTTTCTGTCAGGGGCTGCTAGAATCAACACAGACTGAAAGTTACAAATAGCCCCTTTAATGGAAAATAAATATCAAAGAGGTAGAATGCAAAAAAAAACCTTTCATTGTAACATTGTACATATTTTCAACGTAAAAGGCTGCACAGACTAGCCAACAGCAAAATGATGGAGCTGTTCCTGATTAAACAGGTCAAAAGTCATTACGACACATGCTTAGAGACATACCTGCAGCGATACCACCTGGTGCACGAATCACGTTGATATCAACACATCCTTTGATTGCACATTGCAGACGGAGAAGGGAGACAAAGTGTTTCTTTGTCCAGTGGCTTTTTAAGGACACAATGCATGCAAAATGAATGGCAGTGAATCAGCCATGCTTTGCTGGCTGGACCGCAGCCGGTGCGCGGCGGTGGGAACACAATCGAGGACAAGCTAACGGATGATGGTTTCGTTTGAGGTGGTGGTGGTGGTGGTGGGGGGGGGGTTGGGGACTCAACATCTGTCAGCCCTAAGGCACAATCTCCAAATGGCTACGGTGAGCAGAGAGGCGAGCATCCTGGAGCCCACGAGGAGGCACAGCGACAGAGGAGAGACATGCTGAGAGACACAAATACAGATGGACAGAGAAATGGAGGGGGGCGGAGGCAGGTTGACAGAGTGTGAGACATGGAGATAGGAGAGGGGAGGGAGAACAGAAGTTGTAAAGAAGATGGGCTTGGTAAAGCAAGGTGAGCTGTGGGATTCCATCAATATCCTTTTACTCGCCTTTACGGGACATTGGCCACTTTCTCAGCATGGGAGTGAAAGCTATTCAATTCAATGCGCCTGCCACTGCCAGGATAGAGGGACCTGAAGTCCCCGACAAACG